>NW_026596069.1:29213684-29390513 GCF_907164565.1 Psammomys obesus
ACGGGAACTCCACAAGCAGAGCAACAGAACAAGATAATTTGAACACAGGGAACTTCCCAGAGACTCATACTCCAACCAAGGACTATTTGTGGAGATGACCTGGAACCCCTGCACAGGTTTAGCCCATGGCAGTTCAGTGTCCAAGTGGGTTCCATAGTAATGGATAGAGGGACTGCCTCTGACATAATCTGATTGGCCTGCTCGTTGATCACTTCCCCCTGAGGGGGGAGCAGCCTTACCATGCCACAGTAGAGGACAATGCAGCCACTTTTGATGAGAACTGATAGACTAAGATCAGAAAGAAGGAGAGGAGGACCTCCCCTATCAGTGGACTTGGGGAGTGGCATGCATGCAGAAAGGGGAGGGAGGGTGGGATCGGCAGGGGAGGAGGGAGGGGCTCATGGGGGGATACAAAATGAATAAAGTGTAATTAATAAAAAAAATAAAAGATTTAAAAAAATAATTCATTTTAATCTTATTTGGAATGGCATATGCATTTACTGTTCATACATTTTGGTAAAAAAGAAACTTGTTTTCAATGATAAAATGGAACATATAAAATGAAATATGTAGAATATCCTGTTGGAAAAAATTGCAATTTAGTACATGACTTTTTTCAAAGTATATTTACTGTAGTCTTTTAAAAGTAAGATCTAGCTTATGTTACATAACTTTAGATAGAAAATAAAATTAGCACAACAATTGACATGAATTTGATACCATTCTGTATTTTATTAATAATTACTGAGTGTTACTAAATGAACTTAGACTTAGAGTTTTCATTCTAAGCACCGACAGATATCATTTTATGCAATATTCTATGCTACAGTAGAGAACGAAAATAATCATAATCCAGGCTAAATAAAAGCTACATTGTGAAAACATGGAGTCATTTATTTTAAAAGGAAATGTTCGTATTTTACAACTTTGTTGAATATACCATAAGCATGAAGAATCTTTAACTAGATTCTAAAATGCAAGCAGTACTGTGATGGCTACTTTATTTTCTTTACATGTTTGCTGTTGCTTTCACTAGATTTAATGATATAATTAAGATACTATTTTAATAATAAAAGTTCTATAAAGTCCTTAATATGCATAATCAAAAATATTTTTCTATCACATAAAACAAATTTTACTAGATTTGTTATTGTACAAAATGTTATTTGACCATATAGGTATTGTACCATAACATAGTAATATAAAAATGAAAGTTATCAACTACAAGAAAATTGAGTGAACAGCTATAATTAATTAGTTGCTCAGGAGAGGATAACAAGTAGAAAATATTTAAAACTAAGTATAGATAAAATTTCAGTATTCTAGATATATTGAATACAGAATACCAATATTTTTCTTAAAATAATTTGATTTGAAGTATCCTGAAAAGTATTATTGTTCCCAGAAGTCATAGTGTTGCTGTTTTTGTTGTTAAACAAAATTGCAATGCCAGGTAAAGGATTTCTTTCAATGAACTGAAGGTTAGGGAGGAACCTGGAGCCCAAAACAATTTAGGTTTTTGACATTGCTCTTGTATGGTCCTTGGAGTTATACTTTTTTGCTGAAGTAACCATTGACTTCGATTAAGGGGCATCTAGAATTCAAGTTCAAAGAGCTGGAAGCTTCACCTTTCTAGCAATTGTTGATAATCACATGCTATGGCAGCTGCTTGTTGAGAAAGATCTATGAATGGTCATATTTAACTATAGAAGCTGCATGCCACAAGACCAAATTTCTAAGAAAGATATACCTTGAGTGTGACAGTGGCATGGGTGCACCTTAAATAAGCAATGACTTTTTTATTTTATTTTATTTTTTTGGATTTGAAGATCACTTCTCAGGAAAAAATGAATGCAGGAGAGTATGTTGAACCAGGTGAAAACTACCTGGTTAAGAAGGTTATGCCCTTGTGATGAGAATGATATGCTATTTATATTTTCTGAAATAGATATTCAGTGAAACTGACACTTAACACATTTATATTTATACACATATACAAGTATTAGTCTCAGCCATTGTCAAGACACTTCTTTTATGCAAGGGATGACAGTTGAAGCAGTAACTGGACAAAAAAATGTAAATATTTTTATTGAATTTTTTTCATAAAATATATTCTGATCACAATTTCTCTCACTACTTCTAGACCCTCTCTAGATACCGACTCATCCAACTATATACCCCTTTAGAATAAGTGATTGAGTTCTTTAGCCCTAAATGACATCCATGTCACACTTTCAAAGCTCAGAGAACATCATGGAAAAGGAAATGAAAGAATTCAACAACAACATCATGGGGAGAACTACTATGCAATGCTGTCTTCTGTATGGAATGTGATCATTGCAATCATGATCTAATCAAGCTCTGGTCAACTGGATTAGATCTGCACACATAAACAAAAAAAGACACAAAAGTAAAAGTATTATTTGAAAAGTGAATTAGCAAAGACAGACAATAAAGGAGGGTAATGTGTGTGGGTGCATATGAAAATAGTACATTAAATCCATGCATATTTTCAAAAATATCAAATGAAAATGTAAAATATAAGAAAAACACTGCCAGAAGATCCAAGAAGGCTGCACCAACCAACAGGGTATCTGAACAGCAGCTCAGCAATGAGAGCGGGGTGACCGGCAGGCTGCCGACCCCAAAACCTCAATGTCTGTTTGTCTCAAGTGAGAGGAAAATCCATGGGGATACTCAAAGGTCCATCTTCAGGCCACCTGGCCAATACCAGGAAAAATTTCAGGGCTCCCACCAGGCACTGCCACAGCCCTAGGCTACTAGTACAATCCCACTATCTGTGGATACCTTCCTGGAACTGGCAGCAGTTCACTTGGCTCTGACCCTACAGCCCTAGGCCACCCAACAGAACCCACCATCAGTAGATACCTTCCTGGGACCAGAGGCATGCATGAGGGGCTCCTACCCTATAGTCTTAGGCCACCCACCCACCCAAACACATCATTTGTGGATACCTTCCAGGCAGGCTCCGGTGGTGCACATGAAGTTCTGACCCCACAGTTTTAGGCCACCCACAGCCCAAGCCCACTTTCTGTGGAAATCTCCCTGGAACCAGAGCCTGGCAGTTCTGACCTTGGGCACTCACTCTCCCTGCCTGTGGAGTGAATAACTTCCTGTACAGTGGGTGAGACTCTAAACTTGGGTGGCCACTCTCACAGTCTTGTGGACACCTTCCTGGTAGTGTCAGCTGCTGGCACTCACTTTCAGTGCTCAGTGGTACTGTGGGGGAGGAACAGCTCCATTCTGTCTGCTCCCTTCCGGGTCTGGTTCATCCAGGTCAGAATCAGCCAGCATAGTGCAGACAGTGAACACAGCTGAGTTGATGTAGGTTTGGGATCCAGTTTCCATTCCCCACCATCTAAAGGAAACCTGTGGGATAATGGAGCAGCTGTAGACAAAAAGATCTATCCACCAGTATCCCAGTAGTCTGGCTTACATAGGCTAGAATCAGAAAACCTAACACAGGCAGAGAACCCAGTGGAGCTGAGTTGGGCACCTGACCCAAGTTCTATTGTCCTTCTCTCCAAGGAGTCCTGGGGGCATTGGGGCAGCTCTAGGCTCAGAGATCTTTCTTCCTGCTACTCAGCAGCCTAGCCCACCTGGGTCAGAAATAAAACAACCAGCAGAGTTTAGGCAGGCCTGGGACCCAAAGCCCATTTTCCACCTTCTTAAGAAAGCCTGTGGGACACTGGAGCATCTCTAGACTCGGAGATATTTCCTTCTGGGCCCCAGCTACCCAGGTCTACAGTGAGCCAGCAGAGACAGTGAATCCAGGGAAAACTACTCAGGACTGCAGAGACAGATGGATCTAGACAGCAGTTCAGGATCCAAGAATAATCAGTCAAGGCAACAGACAACCAGATGGCTAGAGCCAGCTCAAGAATACAAGCAACAAAAACCACAACATCAGTCTCAGAAAAGACTCCTGTGCCCAGATTTGTTGGTTCTGTTGCTCTCCTTGTGAAGCTCATATCCCCTCCAGGTCTTTCTATCTACCTCTTCTTTCACAAGATTCCCTGCACTCTTCCCAAAGTTTGGCTATGAGTCTCAACATCTGCTTTGTTATAATGCAGGGTAAAGTCTTGCAGGGTTCTTCTATGGTAGGCTCCTGTCCTGTTCCCTGATTTCTCAGTCTTCTGATGTCCATCCCTTTGCTTTCTTAATGAAGATTGAGACTGAGTGTCTTACCCAGGGTCTTCCTTCTTGATCATATTATTTAGGCATACAGATTTCAGTATGATTATCCTCTATTATATGTCTAATATCCACTTATAAGTGAGTATATACTATGTGTGTATTTCTGCTTCTGGGATACCTCACTCACAATGATCTTTTCTAGATCCCACCATTTGCCTGCAAATTTCATGATTTCCTTATTTTTAATTGCTGAGTAGTATTCCATTGTGTAAATGTACCAAAATTTCTGTATCCATTCCTCAGTTGAGGGACATCTGGGTTGTTTCCAGGTTTTGGCTATTATACAAAAAGCTGCTAGAACATGGTTGAGTAAATGGCATCTTTTCAATATATTCCTAGGAGGGTTATAGCTGGATCTTGAGGTAGCACTATTCCTAATTGTCAGAATGATATGCAAAGTGGAGTCATTTCTGAGACTGATATGCCACCCAAGAACCATGCATGGAGATCACCTAGAACCCCTGCACAGATGTAAGCCATGGCAGCTCAGTCACCAAGTGGGTTCCCTAGTAATGGGAACAGAGACTGTCTCTGACATGAATTCAGTGGCTGATTCTAGGATCACCTCCCCATAGGATAGGGTCAGAGGAAGGGGGAGGAGGATGACCCCTACCAGTAGACTGAGCAAGGGGCATGGGAAGAGAAGAGGGAGGGAGGATGGATTTGGGAGGGGATGAGATATGGGGCTACAGCTGGAATAAAACTGAATGAACTGTTATTAATAAAAAAATAATAATGAATTTTAAAGAATAAATAAAGTTTTTAAAAGTGTAAGAAAACAAACCAAACCAAACAAACAAAAAGAAAAGGACATAATGGCTTCACCAGAATCTCCAAAAATCGACGGATACTCTGTTGCAGCTGAAACAGGAAAATGATCTTAAAATTATAATTATGTAGTTATTCAAGACAGAGAAAGAGGAAATGAACAAAAAGTGGAGGCACATATAGAGGTACATAAAGAGGAAATGAGCAAAAAAATAAAGGCAGACAAGAATGTACAGACAGGAATCAACAATCAAACACATGAAGGAAATGGTGCAAGACATGAAAATAGATTTAGAATCAGTAAAGAAAACATAGAGAAAACCCTGGAGATGGATAACTTAGAGAAAAGATCAGGAACCATAAAGGTAAGCATGACCAATAGAATACGAGAAATGAAGAAAGAATCTCAGGAGCTGAAGATACAACTGCAGAGATTGATGCATCTCTCAAAGAAAAAAAAATTAAATCAGAAAAATTACTGATACAAAACCTCCAAGAAATCAAGGACACCATAAAAAGATGAAACCGAAGAATAATTGCTATAGACGAAAAAGAAGATGCCAGGCACCAAGGCTCCGAAAATATTTTAGAGAAAATCATAGAAGAAAAAGTCCTTAACCTTAAGAGATGCCCATAAACATCCAAGAGGCCTACAGAACACCAAATAGACTAGACCAGAAAAGAAACTCCTCCCACCATATAATAATCAAAACACTAAATCTACAGAAGAAAGAAAAAAATATTAATAGCGGCAAGGGAAAAAGGCCCAGTAACATGTAAAGGAAAACCTATTAGAATCATACCAGACTTCTCAATGGAGATTATCAAAGCCTGAAGGTCCTGGGCAGATATTATGCAGAAGCTTAGATATCACAGATGCCAATCCAGGCTATTATATCAAGCAAAACTTTCAATCAACACAGATTGAGAAAATAAAATATTCTATGGCATAACTAAATTTAAACAGTATATGTGCAGCTATCCAGTCCTACAGAAGATAACTGAAGGAAAACATCAACCCAACAATATCAACTACACCCAAGAAAACACAAGATAAAGACATCATCACATCAAAAAAGCAAAAGAAAACAAACACATAAACACACAATAACCACCAATAACCACCAACTCCACAATAAAAGAATCTAACCATCATTGGAAATTAATATCTGTTATCATCAATGGTCTCAACTCTCCAATAAAAAGACACAGAATAACAGATTAGTTGTGGATACCGGATCCAACATTCTGCTGCATTCAAGAAACAGGCCTCTGCAACAAAGATAAACACTACCTCTGAGTAAAGAGCTGGAAAAATGTTTTTCAAGCCAACAGACACAAGAAACAAGCTGGAGTAGCCATCCTAATATCTAATAAAATAGACATTCAATCAAAATTAATCAAAAGAGATGGAGAAGAACACTTCATTCTCCTCAAGGAGAAATCTACCAGGAGGTAGAGAAAGAAGAAATGAACAATGAGCATCTATGAACCAAACATAAGGGCTCCTGAGTTTTTCAATGAAACATTATTAAATCTTAAGCCACACATTGATCTCATCACTGTAATACTGGGATACTTCAACAACCCACTCTTGTCTAGAGATAGATCATTGAGACAGAGTTTAAAGAGAGAAATAGTGACACTTAAAGTGGTCTTAAGTCAACCTAATAGATGTCTACAGAACCTTTCACTCAAACAGAAAAGAGTATAGCTTCTTCTAAGCACCTCATGGAATGGTCTCCAAAATTGACCATGCAGTTGGGCACAAAGCAAGCCTTACCAGATACAAGAAGACTGAAATAATCACTTGCATCAATTATATCAGACCACATGGTCTAAAAATAGACCTCATCAACAACAGAAATAACAAATAGCCTAAACACACATTGAAACTGAACAAATCTCTACTGAATGACACCTGGGTCAGGGAGGAAATAAAGAAAGAAATTAAAGACTTTCTAGAATTTAATGAAAATAAAACTACAACTTACCAGAACTTATGGGACACTATGAAAGCAATGCTAAGAGGAAAGTTCATAGCACTAAGTGCCTTCATAAAGACATTCAAAGCATCTCATACAAGCAACTTAATAGCATACCTGAAAGCCCTAGAAAAAAAAATTAAGAAGCAAACACACCCAAGAGGAGTAGATGGCTAGAAATAATCAAACTCAGAAACAAAGAGAACAATTTAAAAAATAAACAAAACCAAAAGCTGGTTCTTTGAGAAAATCAACAGGATAGACAAACCCTTAGCAAAACTAACTAAAGGCAGAGGGACAGTGTTGAAATCAACAAAATCAGAAATAAAAAGTGAGACATAATCACAGACATTGAGAAAATCCAAGGACTCATTAGGTCCTATTTCAAATGTCTACATGCATCAAAATTTGAAAATGTGAATGAAATAGACAATTTTATTGATAGATTCCATTTACCAAACTTGGATAAAGATCATGTACATAAATTAAATAGTCCTATAACCCCTAGGGAAATAGAAGCTGTCATCAAAAGTCTCCCATCCAAAAAATGCCCAGGGTCAGAAGGCTTCAGCGCAGAATTCTACGAGAACTTCAAAGCTGAGCTAACACAAATACTCTTCAAACTATTCCACAAAAATAGAAATGGAAGGAACACTACCAACCTCATTCTATGAGGCCACAGTTGCATTGATCTCTAAACTACATGAAGACCCTACAAAGAAAGAAAACTTCAGACCAATCTCGCTTATGAACATTGACACAAAAAATACTCAAAAAATACTCAGAAATCATATCCAAGAACAGATTAAAATATCATCCACCATGAACAAGTAGGCTTCATCTTAGGCATGCAGGGGTGGGTCAACATACAAACTCTATCAATGTAATCCATCATATAAACAAACTGAAAGAAAAAAAAACTCACATGATCATATCCATAGATGCTGAAAAAGCATTTGAAAATATCTAACATTCATTCATGTTTAAAGTTTTGGAGAGGTCAGGGATATAAGGCACATACCTAAACATAGTAAAAGCAATATACTGCAAGCCTATAGGCCATATCAAACTTAATGGAGAGAAACTTAAATCAATTCTAATAAAATCAGGAATAAGGCAAGGCTGCCTACTCTTTCCTTATCTCTTTAATATAGTTCTTGAAGTACTTGTTAGAGCAATAAGACAATTAAAGGAGATCAAGGGGATTCAAACAGGACAGGAAGAATTCAAAGTATCACTATTTACAGAAGATATTATAGTATACATGAGTGATCCCAAAAATTCTACCAGAGAACTCCTTCATCTGATAAACACCTTCAGTAAAATGGCTGGATACAAAATTAACTCAAAAAAAAAAAAATCTGAAGCCGTCCTCTATACAAAAGACAAACAGGCTGAGTAAGAAATTAGGGAAACAACTCCATTCACAATAGCCACAATGGTCAGAAAGTACCTTCTGTGACTCTTACCTTGCAAGGCAAAGACTTGTAAGGAAAACAAACAAACAAACAAACAAACAATAAACTTCAAGTCTCTGAAGAAAGAACTTGAAGAATATAACAGAAGATGGAAAGATCTCCCATGTACATGGATTGGTAGGATTAACATAGTGAAAATGGTCATCCAGCCAAAAGCAATCCACAGATTCAATACAATTCCTATAAAAATACCAACACTGAAAGAAGAAATCTCAATTTCATATGGAAAAACAAAAAATCCAGAATAGCTAAAGTAATCCTGTACAAAAAAAAAAAAAAAAAAAAAAAATCTTCTGGAGCTATCTCCATCCCTGATCTTGTAATGCTAGGTTCATGGGACCTTCAGAGACCACCAGGAGGCGACTTGATGTAATAGCAAGAGACCTTTATAACAAGAGCAATCGAAATCGGGATCCAAGTCTCACTGACACACCAGCTCTGAATTAGAAGGATTTTTAAAGGGAAAGTCTGTGAGCAGGGGGTTTTCATGGCAGCAGCAGGGAGGCACAAGCCTTGGCATTACAGGATTGAATAAACGTTAGAGGGGTGAGGTGACCTTCTCTGAGGCACATAATCACAATTGCTAAGGCATATAATCACAATGGCTACTCTTCTAAACTATATCTGAAACATTGGGGAGGACTTTCCCAGCTGATTCTCATTGATTATTGCCAGGGAGATTGTCTCTATTTTCTGTAAAGTATTTACTCTGTAATATTTCCTGGAGGCTGTTTCTAGGAGAGTTAACTCTGTCTTCTGCCAAGTGTACGTTCTGTGTACGTTCCTGGTACCTGAATTTAGCTATGAGTCAAGATGGCTCTATATTTCAAAATGGAGTTATACCCAGGCTAAGTTAAACTCTTCAACCTCAGGCTGTACTACAGAGCAGTAGTAATAATAACTGTATGTGGTACTGGCATAGAAACCAAATGGTGGATCAATGAAATCGAATCGAAGACAGAGAAATAAACACACACACCTATGAAAACTTATTTTTTACAAAGATGCCCAAACCATACAATAGAAGAAATACAGCATCTTCAACTAATTGTGCTGGTCTAACTGGATGTGTACATGTAGAAAAATGGAAATAGACCCATATTTAACACCATGCACAAAAAAGTAAAGTCCAAGTGGATCAAAGATCTCAAATTAAAACCAGACACACAAAAACTGTTAGAAGAAAAAAGTGGGGAAAAGCCTTGACCACACAGGCACAGGAGACAACTTCCTGAACAGAACACCAACAGCACAGGCTCTAAGAACAACAATCAATAAATGGGACCTCATGAAACTGAAAAGCTTCTGTAAAGCAAAGGACACAGTCATCAGAACAAAATGACAGCCTGTAGAATGGGAAAAGATCTTCACCAACTCTACATCTGACAGAGAGCTAATATATGAAGAACTGAATATATAAAGAATATATAAAAATATATAAACAGAATGTATAAAGAACTGAAGAAGTTAAACATCAATAAACCAAGAAATCCAATTAAAAAGTGTGGTACAGAACTAAACAGAGAATTCTCAACCGAGGAATATTGAATGGCAGAGAAACACTTAAAGAAATTCTCAATGTCCTTAGTCATTCCAAAAAGCAAATCTAAACAACCCTGAAATCCCACCTCACGCCTATCAGAATGGCAAAAAAAAAAAAAATAATAAAATAAACAAAAACAAAAATCTCAAGGATGATGCATGCTGGAGAGGATGTGGAGAAAGGGGAACCCTTCTCCACTGCTGGTGAGAATGTAAACTTGCACAACCACTTTGGATATCAATCTGGCACTTCCTCAGACAATTAGGAATATTGTTTACTCAAGATTCAGCTATACCACTCTTAAGCATATATTCAAAATATGCTCAACTATACAACAAGGACATTTGCTCAGTCATGTTCATGGCAGCTTTATTCATAGTAGCCAGAATCTGGAAACAACCCAGATGTCCCTCAACTAAGTAATAGATGCAGAAAGTATGGTATATATAAACACACATTCAATTAAAAATTATAAAAGAAGTTTTGACCTACCTTCTCCAAAATAGACCATATAGTTGCTCACAAAGCAAGCCTCACAAATAAAAGAAGATGGAAATAATCCCTTGTATTCTATCTGACCACCATGGACTAAAGCTGGACCTCAACAACAATGGAAATAGCAAAAAAGCCTACACGCACATGGAAACTGAACAACTTGATACTCAATGACAGTTGGGTAAAGGAAGAAATAAAGAAAGAAATTAAAGACTTCCTAGAATTCAATGAAAATGAAGGTACAACATACCCAAATTTATGGGACACATTGAAAGCAGTGCTCAGAGGAAAATTCATAGCATTAAATGCCTTCAAGAAGAAATTTGTAACGTCTCATACAAGCAACTTAATGGCCCAACTGAAAGACCTAGAAAAAAAGAGAAGCAGATACACTGAAGAGGAGCAGATGGCTAGAAATAATCAAACTTAGGGCTGAAATCAATCAACTAGAAACAAATAAAACTATTCAAAGAATCAATGAAACCAAGAGCTGGTACTTTGAGAAAATCAACAAGATAGACAAACCCTTAGACAAACTAACTAAAAGGCAGAGAGAAACTATCAAAATCAGCAAAAACAGAAATGAAAAGGGGGTCATAACTACAGACACTGAGGAAATCCAAACAATCACTAGGTCATACTACAAAGGCCTATATGCCACAAAATTAAAAAAAACTAAAAGAAATGGACAATTTTCTTGACAGATTCCATCTACCAAAATTAAAGCTTAGGTAGAAAGATTGAATTGCCCTATATCCCCCAAGGAAATAAAAACAGTCATCAACAGTCTTCTTTCAAAAAAAAAAAAAAAAAAAAAAAAAAAAAAAAAAAAAAAAAAAAAAAAGCCCTACACCAGATGGTTTCAGCACAGAATTCTACCAGATATTTAAGGAAGTTCTAATTCCAAATCTCTTCAAACTATTCCACAAAATAGAAACAGAAGGAACCTTATCAAACCCATTCTATGAAGCCACAATCACCTTGGTGCCTAAACAACAAAAAGACCCAACAAAAAAGAGAACTTCAGACCTATCTTTCTGATGAATATTGACGCAAAAATATTCAATAAAATGTGGGCAAACCAAACCTGAGAACATATAAAAGATTTCATCTACCATGACCAAGAAGGCTTCATCCCAGATATGCAATGGTGGTTCAATATACAGAAATCCATCAATGTAATCCACCATATAAAAAACTGAAGGAGAAAAACCACATGATCATCTCCTTAGATGCCAAAAAAGCATTTGACAGAATCCAACACCCATTCATGTTTAAAGTCTAGAAGAGATCAGGGATACAAGGCACATATCTAAACATAGTAAAGGCAATATACTGCAAGTCTATAGGCTATATCAAACTTAATGGGGAGAAACTTAAATCAATTCTAATGAAATCAGGAATAAGACAAGGCTGCCTACTCTCTGTGTATCTCCTCAACATAATACTTGAAATCCTAGCTAGAGCAATAAAACAAGTAAAGGAGACCAATGGGATACAAATCAGAAGGGAAGAGGTCAAAGTTTCACTATATACAGATGATATGATTGTATATCTGAGTGACCCAAAAATTCAACCAGAGAACTCCTTCAGGTGATAAACACCTTAAACAAAGTGGTTGGATACAAAATTAACTCAAAAAAAAAAAAATCAGAAGCCCCCTTGTATACCCAAGACAAAAGGGCCAAGAAAAAAATTAAAAAAACAACACCCTTCACAATAGCCACTAATAACATAAAGTACCTTGGGGTGACTCTAACCAAGCAGGTAAAAGACATGTTTGAAAAAAACTTCAAGTCTCTGAAGAAAGAAATTGAAGAAGATATCAGAAGATGGAAAGATCTCACATGCTCATGGATAGGTAGGATTAACATAGTGAAAATCGCCATTCTGACAAAAGCAATCTATAGATTCAATGCAATTGCCATCAAAATAACAACACAATTCTTTACAGACCTTGAAAGAAAATTTCTCAAGTTTGTATGGAATAACAAGAAACCCAGAATTTCCAAAACAATCCTGTACAACAACAGATCATCTGGAGGTATATCCATCCCTGATCTCAAGCTGTATTACAGAGCAATAGTAATAAAAGCTGCATGGTATTGGCATAGAAGCAGAAAGGTGGATCAATGGCAGCAAATAGAAGATCCAAAAATAAACCCACACAAATATGAATATGTGATTTTTGACAAAGAAGCCAAAACCATTCAATGGAAAAAAGACAGCATCTTCAACAAATGGTGCTGGTCCAACTGGATGTCTACATGCAGAAAAATGAAAATAAATTCATATTTATCATCCAGCACTAAACTAAAGTCCAAGTGGATCAAAAAAGTCAGCATAAAACCAGATACTCTAAATCGTTTAGAAGTAAAAGTGGGGAAGAGCCTAGAAGTCATTGTCAAGAGACAACTTCCTAAACAAAACACCAACAACCCAGGCTCTAAGAGCAAAAATCAATAAATGGGACCTCATGAAACTGAAAAGCTTCTGTAAAGCAATGGACACTGTTGTTCGAACAAAACGACAGCCTACAGACTGGGAAAGGATCCTCACCAACCCTATATCTGACAGAGGGCTGATATCCAGAATACATAAAGAACTAAAGAAGTTAAAAGCAATAAATCAAGCAATCCAATTAAAAAATGGAGTATGGAGCTAAACAGAGAAATTCTCTGTAGAAAAATATAGAATGGCAGAGAAACACTTAAAGAAATGCTCAACATTCTTAGCCATCAGAGAGATACAATTCAAAATGACCCTGAGATTTCACTTTACACCCATCAGAAAGCCTAAGATCAAAAACTCATGCGACAAAACATACTGGAAAGGTTGTGCAGACAACAAAACCCTCCTCCATTGCTGGTGGGAAGGTAAACTGGTACAACCACTTTGGAAATCAATCTGGTGCTTTCTCACACAATTAGGAATACTGCCTCCTTGAGATCCAGCTATACCACTCCTAGGCATATATCCAAAAGATGCTCTAGTAAACAACAAGGACATTTGCTCAAACATTGTTTGTAGCAGCTTTATTCATAATAGCCAGAACCTGGAAACAACCCAGATGTCACTGGAGGAATGGATACAGAAATTGTGGTACTTTTACACAATGGAATACGACTCAACAATTAAAAACAAGGAAATCATGAAATTTGTAGGCAAATGGTGGGATCTAGTAAAGATTATCCTGAGTGAGGTATCCCAGAAACAGAAAGACACACATGGTATATACCCACTTATAAGTGAATACTATACCTATGAGATAAGAAAAACATACTAAAATCTGTACACCTAAAGAAGATAAACAAGAAAGAGGACCTTGAATAAGATGATCAATCCTCACTTTGAAAGACAAACAGGATGGACATTGGAAGTAGTAGAAAACAAGTAACAGGCCAGGAGCCTACTGTAGAGGGCCTCTGAAAGACTCTACCTAGCAGTGTATCACAGCAGATGCTGAGACTCATAACCAAAACCTTTGGCAGAGTGCAGGGAATCATTTGAAAGAAGGGGGAGTCAGTATGACCTGGCAAGGACAGGAGCTCCACAAGGACCAAATATATCAGGGCACAGGGGTCTTTTATGAAACTGTTTCTCCAACCAAGGACCATGTATGGATATAACCTAGAACCCCTGCTCAGAGTTTCCATGGTAGCTCAGTATCCATGGGTACCCTAGTAAGGGGATCAATGACTATTTCTGTCATGAACTCAATGGATGGTTCTTTGATTCCCTATCCCAAAGGAGGAGCAGCCTTGCTAGGCCACAGAGGAGGACATTGAAGCCAGTCTTGAAGATATATGATAAGTTAGGGTCAGATGGAAAGGCAGGAGGACCTCCCCTATCAGTGGACTTTGAGAGTTGCAGGGAGGAGATGAGGGGGGGAGGGTGGAATTGGGAGGGAATGAGAGAGGGATTATAGCTGGGATACAGAGTAAATAAACTTTAACTAATAAAAACAAAACAAAACAAACAAACAAAAAAAACCCAGAAGTTTTGACCTTAGTTAAAAACAAGAAAAGAAAAAATGACAAAACAAACTTACAAATAACATGATACAGAATTAAGAGTATATATTTAGGAGTTTGTATTTATATACAAATACATTTGTTAATGCAATAAAGATGAAAACAAATAGGTGAATGAGAGCAGGGAAGTGTATATGAAGAATGGTTGGAGGAAGGAAAGGGAAGAGAGAAATATTGTAATTAAAATAGAATCTCAATAGCTATATATATATATCACATATATATGACACTGTGCCTAATTATTCACACTTAACTTACCAGCATCTTCAAATGAAGGATATGAACATAATATTGATCTTTAGGTGCACTATAGCATTATAACTACATGTAATGTAATTGGGCTACAGATATATGTTTTCTGTGATTATTATATTCTTTTCAATAATAAATTTATGGCTAGTCTTTAAATTTAATTTGTTACAAAAGGGTGTTTTAATAATATATTACAAAGTATTTTGAATCTTCTTTACCTGTGTATGACTGAATAATTAAATCAAGATGTAGAGGTTTATCTGAATGATGATCACCTAAGAATTTACTCATGTCACTATAACCATCCAGCTAGGGTTATTTATAGCTGATTATAGAGCTTGAGTGATCTCTGCTTGAGAGGTTTTGGTTACTTCATTTAATTTATTTTCTAAGCCAAACATAAATATTATGGTTCTTTTTTTTTATTCTTGATATTTAGTATAAAATCCTCAGTTAATTAAATTTCTTTTATTAAATGTATTTTTAGTAAATATCTCATCATGAGAAATAAGAATTTTATAAATTTCATTTAATTGTTTAACATTTTTTAATTTAATTTTATTTTATTAATTACACTTTGTATCCCCTCATAAGCCCCTCCCTCCTCCCCTCCTGGTCTCACCCTCCCTCCCCCTTCTTCATGCATGCCCCTCCCCAAGTCCACTGATAAGGGAGGTCCTCCTTCCTTCTGATCTTAGTCTATCAGATCACTTCAGGAGTGGCTGCATTGTCATCTTCTGTGGCCTGGTAAGGCTGCTCCTTCTTCAGGGGGAGGTGATCAAAGAGCAGGCCAATCAGATTATGTCAGAGGCAGTCCCTCTTCCCATTACTATGTAACCCATTTGGACACTAAACTGCCATGGGCTACATCTGTGCAGGTAAAGGAATATTGAATGGCAGAGAAACACTTAAAAAAATGCTCAATGTCATTAGCCATTAGGGAAATGCAAATCAAAAGGACCCTGAGATTTCACCTTACACCCATCAGAATGGCCAAGATGAAAAACTCAAGGGACAACACATGCTGGAGAGGTTGTGGAGAAAGGGGAACCCTCCTCCACTGCTGGTGGGAATGTAAACTGGTACAACCACTCTGGAAATCAATCTGGCGTTTTCTCAGACAACTAGGAATAGCGCTTCCTCAAGATCCAGCCATACCACTCCTAGGCATATATCCAAAATAGGGTCAAGTACACAATAAGCACATTTGTTTAACATATTTATTCTCTACAATTTACACATATGTTACTTAACAGTTTTTAAGGCTAAGCCTTAGCTGACACAGTTCATTAATACCTACTCTTCCAGTGAAATCACTTGGTAACAACATTCAAAAACTAAAATGCAAAAGTGTTATAAAATAATAGCTCTTTTTAAAAAGGTGTTTTTCAATGAGCATTGCAGTACAAGAATTGGATAGAATTCCCTTTTAATTTTTTTGTAATTATGTTACCTGAAGTTGAATGTCAATTTCTTTCTTGACAACAACTCAGTTTTATACATCTTTTAATCCTTAAATAGGACCAAATGGTTTGGTTATGATTGATCCTGATACTGCAATTCACTTACCTGTTTTTCTCAAGGATTTCTGATATGTAGTTACAAGTATGTAAAAATCTTGACTATACTTGTCCAGAAATATGTAGTGCCTATGGTTTATAACTGTGTTGATTAGGAAGAGCAAATTCTCAATAAGGACTAACCACTGTGCTCTGCATGGCAGCAGGGTGCACGTGGATAGCAGTGCACACTCCATTATTTTTAATGGATTATGCATTTGCAAATTCGCCCATTTCATTAACATTTAATTATAAAAAAGAAATCATCTTTAAAGTTATACTTGGGAGACAAAGCATAAGGAGAAAAATTTGAAATACGTAACTTTTCTGGCAAATGTGCAAGAGGAAGGTAAAACTCTCCCTCATTTTCCCGTTTTCAGGTTTTTTGGAAAGTATAATTTTTAGTGTACTGAGAGCAATTTAGGTAATCGTGTTTTTTGTATTTTATGCACTTTGTATATTTGAAGATGATCTGGATGCAAATAGTAGTCTGAAATACTGTGTAGAAATTTTAAGTTCAAGGAGGCTGTGTTGTATTCCTTATGGAGAGAATAAAAGCTTCATAAAGCATAGATGAGGTGCTAAATAAGTTGCATTCAAGCATTCTCCACAGTACCATTGGAGTTAGTTCAGTATTAATTGATTAGTACTCACAAACACGCAGGTATTCACTAATTTGTATCTGAGACTGCACTTAAATACTTCAACTAATAGTTAAAGTTTTGATCAAGTTATTAAGAAAAATTGGCAAGCATGGCACATGCCTACAATCCCAGCATTCTGGAGGGTAGAGGCAGGCAGATTGCCTGAGTTTGAGACCAGTGTGATCTAGAAAGTGAGTCCAGGACAGCCAAGGTTAAACAGCAACCATGTCTCAAACAGAAAAAAGAAAGAAAGAAATGTAAAGAAAAAATATTATAACAACAATCACAAAAAAAGGGAAAAATGGAAAAAAAATTGACTAGTGTTTTATTTGTATACTCTGATGATGATTTTAAATAGTCAACAGTATTGTTTTGGGTTTGAAAACAATGGGGATTTATAGTTGGATTTTCAATGTTTAACAGGATGTTAACTGTTTCTAAGGGTGTGCTGCTTTGCTATAAAGAAATACGGTATCAAATATTTGAAATATGCACTGAATCAGTGTTGGAAGAGTTTACTATTACAGTTGTAGTACAGCATGTCTTGATAGCTCCTTGAGCTTAACACACAATGGAGGACTCCCTTTCTCAGCAGGGCTTCTTCTCTGCTTGACCTTCACTGAAGGGCATCTCTAGGCACAGATGCCTGACTTTGATTCCTTTGTTACTAGGTTACTAGGAATCTTCAGTAGGGTCATCCTCGTCGATTTCAGGAAATTTCCACTGAGCTAGATTTTCACACCCATTCCAATGCTTCCCAACTCCAGCTCCCTCATCCCACATTCTCTCTCTTCATTCTTCCCAACATATAAGTTGTCTTGAGAAAGTCATTGTATACAAGGCAAATTAGATTTTAATTTGCAAGGAAATAGTATATGCAAAGACAATAATGTGATTCAAAGCTTTGTCCTGGATACATTATAGTATTATCTGTGAGAAAATATTAGCAGGGAAGGAAATAATTCTGGGAGCCATTTTTCAAGGACTACATATTATAATGTGAAAAGAAATGTATCATATATTTAAATGAAATAATTCTACAAATGAATTTAAAAGCCATAATTCTATCATGTGGCTACATCATCCATTTATTAAACCAGATTATCATATTACAATAGAGGTCAAATGCCATGTATTGTTAATGTTCTGAGTATTTTAGTATATCATATTTTAGCTATTTATATATATTCTTGCATTTGCATATCTTAAGCAGAATAAAATTTACTTTAAACACTGACCATCAAATTTATAAATACTTAAATAAGGGAAAAATTTAAAACCATGAAATTTATAGTTTATTCTGGAAACATTTGTTATAAAACTTTGTATTTTTATACTTAAAAAACAGTTTTTACATTATTTTGTTTGGTTTTCCTTTGTAATTGTCTCTTTAAATATTAATCTTTAATGATTTATTTAATAATTGCCTAGTTATCAAAATCTACTAAAGTTTTATCCGAAAGCTTAATAATTTCTGCACAAAATTTATAATGCGTCCAATTCTACTCCCACATGACTTCTAAAAATACTGATGAATTATAACTTCAAAAATGACCTGTGACATTTGAACAACAAATTTGTTCATGCAATAACCAAGCAATATAAGCATTGTTACATATGGTTTTGAAATAATGCAAAATGAGAGAATACATTCTTTTAAATTATCTCATTTTCCTTGTGGAACAATTTTTAGCTAATATTTCGACAGAATGTTCAGAAAACTTGTTAATCATGTCTACCTAAAGTTTTCAACTTTACACTCATTTGTTTATATGTAATATTTAAACAGATACCGGCTCAGCATGTCTTCGAGCGTGCTATATATCTGCCTCTGCCTGCCAGCTGTGGTTTTACCAGATTCTGTCACAATCTGCAGTCTACAATAATATTTTTATTCTTCTGCTTACTTTTTCCACTTGACTAAATATTGTTAATTTCAGATATATTTTTCAGAATCTCTTTAAAATTGTTAATTTTCCAATTCCAAGAGAAACAATAAATAGGAAAATTTTCTGGCATTTGTATAGGAATTCCAGATGTTCAACAGCTGCCTTAAACACTTTGTTTAGTAGTTACCAAAATAGACAAGGTTCATGGTATCATTAAACAGGATTACTGTTTAAGCCTATGTTAAATCGTATCTCTTTACAAATTTAACATTAATCCTAATAAAGCTTACATAAGATGAAATATACAGTGCTTTGGAGGACAAATTCGCCTTACGCAGTTTTCAGAAATGCTGCCTAAACCCTTCTAATAATTTGGCTTTTATATTGTGATATGGACGTACACTAAATTTTAACCTTCCTTAGAGTGGAAGCCATAGAAACTGGAAGAAAACAATTCAGGCAGAGAATGGGTATTCCCTGGGCTTCTGAGTCAAAAACCAGAAGAATTCCTTGACATTAAAACCTAATTATATTGGTGGAGTGTTGAGGGAGATCTTTGAACAAAATTAACCCGTAGAGAATGGCAAGAGTCATGGTCACACAGGATGGTTTTGACAGTGTTAGTTAGTGAAGAGAGAGCACTACTGAGCAGCAGGGACTGAAATCCTCAGACATACTAAAATATCTGGTTCATAGAAGAGTTCAATAGAAAGAGCTAGAATTAATGCAATAAAGAAATATCTCACTGAGAAATAGAACAAGAAAAAAACTTTTGAGTTAAATTTAGTTTTAAATTTAATTGTTTCTATATTTCAGATTTATGTAATACTCAGAGCCATAATAAATGAATGACATAGTTGAGTTTGAATAATACAAACAATAATTGTCACATGTAAATACTTAAAACTTAGAAGACAGGTTAGTTGCATAGTACACCAATATTGGATATTAGTATTAAGAACTGGAATCTTAGTTTTAATTAGTTAAACAGGCTGCCAAAATTCTTAAAAGAAATTGAAAGAAAGTGGTTAAAGTGACAAAAGAAATATTTCAAAGTTGAAACTCACACCATCTCATGAGATGGGACATTGTGAAGATTTTCTGGATTAGCTCTTAAATCAGAACTAAAGCAATTATTCTTCACATAAAACACTCAGATCACATGCCTTGCCTTTCACTTCAGAGGCTTCTTTTCTATCTAATAGGAGATGATCTTATTTGAGAAATTCAGAAACCAGGCAGGAGGACATAGGATGGAGAAAGGCAGACAGTAGGAAAGTCTGGAAATAACATTCTGCCATGTGAGATGACTAATTCCACCCTCTTGCCAACTACCCAGGCTGTTATATCCATGACCACTAACTTATGGCAAAGCTAGTCATTGGATCTAAAGAGCTGAGCAAAAATATTACTTAGTGTCATATACCGTACAGAGCTTAGAGTTTCAGTTGGTTTAAGTAAAACTCATGTATTTCTTTATTACCTTAAAAGCTAATAAGATAAACAGATTTCCAAAAAAGAATTCTTTTATATGTAACTTTTTTATTCTATTCCTTCTCCATATACAGTCTCCATATACATCTCCATATACATATACGTTTATGAGACCAAGTATTAAAACAGACTTTTAAGTGGTAATCCATGTCTTCCAAGTTTTACTCCATTATTTTGCAGTTCATTGTCCATAAAAGATGCAGTTAGCTTCATAAAATATATTTTAAAATATAAAACTTTCCTACAGGCAGCCTGCCCATGGTGTCTCTACACTTTTTAGTTAAATCTAACAGTCTCAATAGGACGAGCTGTTTCGTTCTTCCTAAGCACACCCTATACATTATTTCATATTCCTTTGTATACAGCACAGGGCTTGATCCCCTCATTCCTAAAACGTAGTTATTTTTAAAGAGGGAGCTGGAGCACTTTTTTTTCTCCTGAAATAGATGTCCTGCCACTTTTGTCTTGTAGCCTGTAAATATTTCTCATATTTATCTTCCTGAAATATCCGTTTCTAAAGGCCTTTCCACATAACCCATTATGCAATATGTAATGCCACCTTCATTTCCTCTGCACATAATCTTCACTTGTTCATCAGCCCACTAAAACTAAAGCTCATTCCGGAAAAGTTTTTTTTTTTTTTTTCCCACATGTGCTCACTAAGTAGAAAAATTGTGAGATGGAATTCATGCTTATAATTATTTTTCAAATTAAAGAATAAATTCAATAAAATAAGGTCAAACAATTTTTATGTAATTCACTGATAGTATGCTTCAAAATTATAACTGTAGCATATGTTAATCAACACAATCTCATAAATTATATTATAGCTTTTTTAACTTAGAAATTATAGCCAGTTTTAAAAAGTCATATCAGTTTACATCTCCAATATTTTTTAGTTTTAGACAGATAAGAGATTATATATAACTGATGTTTTGATCATAAAAATGAGCAACTTGTGACTGGAGATGTGTACCTTAATGGTAGAATCCTTACTTTGAGTTTGAAGGACCTGGGATGAATATTCAACAATAAACACCACATTATTACACTGACATCTCAGTTTTGAAATTTAATTATTTATCTATTTATTCATGTATTTATTCATTCACTTTACATCCCAGTCATAGTTCCATCCTTCCTTTCCTCCAAGTCCCACCCTCCCTCCTTCTCCCTCATACTCCTTCCCTATTACACCGAAAAAGGAAGCCTCCCCCTTCATATCCATCCCAGCTCATCAAGTCCTATTAAGGCTCGAGCTTGTCCTCTTCCCTTGTGGCCTGGTAAGTAATTACTTACCTGGTAAGTAATCACTTCCAGGGAGAAGTAATTGAGAAGCTGGCAAGACAGTCCATGTCAGAGAGCGCCCCCTGCTGCCCCTACTAGGGAAACCCGCATGAGGTCTAAGCATGCAAGGTAAATTGATTGGTACTTCAGTGTGAGTAGGCCCCTCTTGGTCCTACTTAGTTGTCTCTTTTGGTATACTTGTGAAACTCCTGTCACCTCCAGGTCGTTTTCTCCTTCTCCCCAATTTTCCACAAGGCTTCTTATGCCTTTTGCAATATTTGGCTGTGAGTCTCAGCCAAATATTGAGTAGCTGCTGGGTGAAGCCTTTCAGAGGACAACTTCACTCCTTTCCGCAAGCAGAGCAGAAATAGTTAATAGTGTCAGTTAATAGTGTCAGAGGTTGGTTCTCTCCCATGGAGTGGGTCTTGGCTGGGACTAGGCTTTGGTTGTACCTTTCCTCAGCCTCTTCCATATCTGCGCTATCTTTATACCTGCACATCTTGTGTGTTGGTTGGTGTTCCCCTCACTTCACTAGAAGACTTGTCTAGTTAGAGGGTGTCATCTTCTATCTCTATGGCCCCAGCTACTAGGAGTCTTTCCTGGAGTCCTGCTCATATCCTCCCCCCAGGAGCCTACTCTGATTTAGCTCTCCAGCTTGTCAGAAATATTCTCTCTTCCAAAGTTTCTTCTTTCTCTACAGGTCTTTTGTCCTCCATAACCACTCAGCCCAGGTGTAACCTCCACCCTTATATCTCTGTGTTTCTTCTTCTGCCTTGTTCTATCTATTCAACCATTACCTCTGTCTATTCCATTTCCCTTTCTAAGTGAGATTTAAGCCTCTTTTCTTGGATCCTCCTTGTTACTTACCTTCTTTGGGTTTGTGTAGTGTAGTGTTTATCTCTGTGCAGTGTAGTGTTTATCCTGTATACAAATGGCTAAAATCCACTTATAAGTAAGCCCATGCCATGAGTGTCTTTCTGGAACTGTTGTTTTCCTTGTGGAGCTCCTCTTCCCTCCAGGTCTTTCTATCTCCCCCTTCTTACATAAGATCCTCTGCACTCTGCCCAAAGTTTGGCTATGAGTCTCAGCATCTGCTTTAATACCCTGCAGGGTAGAAGTTTTCTTCTATGATTTTGTTGAACATATTTTCTGGGCCTTGGAACTGGGAGTCTTTTCTTTGTTTTAAACCTATTATTCTTAGTTTTGTTCTTTTCATAGTGTCCCAAATTTCTTGGGTGTTTTATGTCAGGGACTTTTTAGTTTCTACATTTTCTTTGACTAATATATTGATTACTGCAACTGTATCTTCTATATTGAGATTCTCTCTTTCATATCATGTATTCTGTTGTTGATACTTGTATATGCAGTTCCTTTTCTCTTCCCTTCCCTAGGTCTTCTATCTTCAGAATTACCTCAGACTGTATTTTCTTTATTACTTCTAATTCCATCTTATGTCTTGAACAGCTTTATTCATTTCATCCTCCCATTTGATTGTGTTTTCTTATAATTCTTTAAAGGGTTTATTTAATTCCTTCAGCAGCTTGAATGTATTTTCCTGTATTTGTTTGAGAGATTTATTTTCCTCCTTGAAGGTCTCTATTATTTTTCCGAACTTCATATTTAAGATCATTTTCTGGTGCTTTAGTTGTGATAGTACCTCCAGGGTTGCTGTGGTAGGACAGCTGGTTTCATGTGGTGATATATGATGCTGAATTTTCTTGGTTGTATTCTTAAGCTGACCTCTAGTCATCTGTGTGTCTCTGGTAATAGTACACCTGGTTGTCTCTGATGTCCTGGAAGTTTGGGAGGTGACAGAGAGGGCTCTAAGCTGAATGTCGCTCAGGCTGCACAGGCCTCCTTGGCTTGGCAGATATTGACCAGAGCCTGAGTACTGCTCACCTCTGCTCTTTTTGTCCCAGGTAGACAGGCAGGTAGGAGTCAGCAGAGAAAAGGCTCTAAACTGAATGTTGGTACCCACCCGCCACTGGCTTCCTCAGGATGGCAGTCAATGTGGGATGAACCCTGCCTACAGCTCACCCCTCTGCTGGTGGTTTCCCAGGTGGGACTGGTAGCTCAGGCAGATTGAGAGGAGGCTTTGGTATTGCTTAACTGAATCAGATTTAGCCTTGTAATTATTTAGAGGCCAAGCAGGTGTTGTGCTCCCAGCACTCAGATTTGGCTGGGCTCTGCCATCTTTAACCCACACCCTGTATGTTCTTATTGTCCAGCTGGTCTCTGCAGAAGGATCAGTAGAAGCGTGGAATGGTGTTGGGGTGTTGACCCTGGTATGAAGAGGTTGCCCTCTTGGATGCAAGAGGTATCTAGGTCTGATTGCTGGCTCAGAGCGCCCCTAGAACTGGGGACTTGAGCTAGTAAAGGCAAAATATCTTAGGCAGGGCACGTCGGGTACTTTGAGCAATACCGGTACTCTGCAAGGCTCCTGGACCCGATATTCAGGGGCTGGCCCCAAGTAGGCAGGAAGAATCTGAGGATTGGCTGCTGCAGCAGAAGAGTCCCTGTAACTGGGTACACATGCTCCTTATAGGCAGATCCACAAAGGGTGCCAGGGGGTCTTGTGCTATTCCTGGGCCAAGGAGTAAGCTGTGGAGGCCTGGAATTGTGGTCCCCAGCTCCTAGAATGTCACTTCCTGTCAAGGAAACACAACGTTGATGTTTGGGATCAGCTTTTAAGTCACTATAACCACAGTCTCTGGTCATCTATCACTCAGATACAGTGCACCCTGGCCTCTGCCATCTTGGCTGTCTCCACATCTCATTTTATAACTGTTTTGTTTTTTGCAATGATTATTTTGTTTCTTTGTAAACAATACTCTGGAAATATAATAAGGCTAGTTTCTATTAAGTAACCTAATTTTAATGTTATTCACAGTAAACACTTAACTACAATACAAACAGCATAATTTCTAAGTCACATTCTATCACACATCAGCATAACATTTTATAGATAAATAGAATCTTCCTGAAATGTTGATGTACCAATGAACCATTACTTCCCCTAAAGATGCAGATCTGTTTAGAGATGCCTCTTCAAAATCTCTCTGCTGTCATGGAATAATAAGAATGGTATGTTTTTAATTATTTACAAAAATAGAAAAAATATTTGGGGCACTAGTTTTTTGTTTGTTTGTTTGTTTTAGTATACTCAGCATAAAAAAAAAAAACAAAAGAGTGCTTCTTGGGAAAGGGGTACTGTTATTAAATTTAAAACTGCCCAGCTTTGGTTAAAGGGTTGAATCATTTAGCAAAGTGTTTGCCTAACAAAACAAAATAACCTGAGTTTAGTCAAGGAAACCCATATCAAACAGTACTGAGTGTTATTAGGAGTAATTTTTATGGCTAGGGGCCTATGACCTATCTAATCTCAGGTTTTCAGCCTTGCTGACAATGTCATATATCAGTTCTACCTAAAGAAGTAGGCCTTAAATCCCGCCGAATAGTTGTTTACATCCCTATCACATAGGCTGTTAATGCATCTGTAAGCATATCATCCTTACACGAAATTATCATACCTCATGGCATTTGTAGCTGGGTGAGGCTGATGGTTACTTTTCTCATATCATGTATAACACCTTAAGGTATTTGGAACATTAGTCATTAGGAGTGAAGCTTCCAGATTAGTACCTATAATTGTTCCTCTTTTTTTTATGTCATAAGTTTTTGGTATTTTTTGCAATAAGGACATCTTGTCAAATTGTATATGGTAACCAGTAAAATTGGCAATAGTCACTAACCTTTTTGGTTGTCTATGGGACCACCAATTGCCCAATAAAGCAAGTCTCCAGCACAGAGGGCCTCTGAAAGACTTTATCCAGCAGGGTATTGAATCAGATGCTGAGAATCATAGGCAAACTATGGGCAAAGTGCAGGGAATCTTATGAAAGAATTTGGAGATGAATGACCTGGAGGGGCAGGAGCTCCACAAGGAGAGCAACAGAACCAAAAATCTGGGCACAGTGGTCTTTTCTGAGACTGATACTTTAACCAAGGACCATACATAGAGATAACCTAGAACCCCCTGCACAGATGTAGACCATGGCAGCTCGCTGTCCAAGTGGGTTTCCTAGTAAGAGGAACAGGGGTTGTATCTGACATGAACTCAGTGGCTTGCTCTTTGATCACTTCCCCCTGAGGTGGTGGGGAGGCAGCCTTACCAGGCCACAGAGGAAGACAATGCAGCCAGTCCTGATGAGAACTGCTAGGCTAGGGTCAGATGGAAGGGGAGAAGGACCTCCCCTATGACTGGACTAGAGGAGGGGTATGGGTGGAGAAGAGGAAGGGATGGTGGGATTAGGAAAGAGCAAGGGAGGGGGCTACAGCTAGGATAGAAAGTGAATAAATTTTAATAAATAAATAATAAATTAAAAATAAAAAAAATAAATTAAAAAAAGTTGTAACCCACTCCTAGTACTTAGGGTTTTATATGGTAGGAGATGATATCTAGTTAATATTTTGCTTCCTCCATTATATGGTGATTAGATTTAAATAACTTTTATGTGTGTATATGTTTTAGAATGCTTCTGCAGTAGTAAATTTTCAAGTGACTTGCCAAAAAAAAAAAATAAAATAGTTAACTCCATGGATTTACTTGCTTATATTTCCTCCATTTCCCTGTTTTTCTATCACCTTCCAAAATTAACCCTTTTAATTTCCCTTTATCTCTTTGTAAGTATGAATTCTACATCCCCTTCTTTGGACAATCCCTTTCTCCCTGAGAGATCAGCGCATTTGTCAACCTACACCAGAGAACCTTGTTCTTGGAGATATAAAACATGAGTATTGCTGAGTAGGAATGGGGGTTCTGGGAGAAGTTAAGGAATACAAAATAAGAAAATATTTTATGCAATTCTCAAAAAAAATTAATAAAGCCATGGTGTAATTGTGAAGAGTAGATAGACAGTTGCTGGGAGAGATAGTCATTGCAGTGCTTGCTATGTAAGCATAAAAACCTGCTATGTACCTCTATTTTCCATGCTTAATAATTTTTTAAAGTGCTGTATGTGGTTGCCTAAACTTATACTCCCAATGCTGAGAGAATACAGAAGAATAAATCTCCGGAGTTCACTGGCCTGGTAGCCTTGCTTCGTTGGCAATTTCCTGGTCATTAAACGACTCTATCATACAACATGAAGGTGAATAGAGCCTAAGCATCAATACCTGAGAATGGTTTCTGGCCTCAAAATACAGTAGCTGCAGCTTACGGTAGATGTGCCACCCATAATATGTGAAGCAGAAATCCTTGCACAGCTCAGAAATGCTCATTTATTGGTTATCAAACATCACTGTCATTATGCTTAGAGGAGATATAATCATTGAATAAATCAAATAGATACAATAACATAAAAATCAAGGAAAGGAGAGATTCATCTGTTGTAAAGTCACCACTCCCAAGGCTGTTCCCAGTGAAGTGTAAACACACCCATTGCTTGCTTTGCCCAGATTTAGTCAGTTGATATC
Source organism: Psammomys obesus (assembly GCF_907164565.1). Classification (NCBI taxonomy): domain Eukaryota; kingdom Metazoa; phylum Chordata; class Mammalia; order Rodentia; family Muridae; genus Psammomys; species Psammomys obesus. Next base: position 29,240,806 of record NW_026596069.1, read on the forward strand.
TTTCGCATTTTATTTCATGTTATAATCTCCTGTTCATATCTATTTGCCATCTGCATTTTTAGGAATATCTAATCTATTATTCATATTAAAAATTCATTTTCACTTAGCTTTGAATGTAGACATTCAAAGATCCCTTAAGAAATATTGAATATGTCTAAAACAGATTAGTAATTTCAAAGAAATCGATTGGACCAACATAATACTTCTGAGTTCAAATCTTACTCCTCTGCCTTATAGGAGAAAACACTGAAAGGTATTTTGACACACTGTAACTCAAATTGTATTATACATATCTAATCTTAACATGAGCCTGACAAGATTGTCAGAGGAATTAAATAAAGTATTATATATTAATTTCCATTTGGAGATTAAAGCTCTTATCTGTTTGCATTGTTAATAGTGTTATCACTGTTAAGAACATATAAATCTATATAGAAATCTATAATAGAAAACTTTAAATACTAATATCCTGGCTCAAATAAGTATTTTTGTGTTTGTCCAACATTATACCAGCACCCAAGTTTCACAATTACAGAGAAAGGTTATACCTGGCCCAGTCTTATATGGCTGAACATTCTGTCTTAAAAGCATTGTAAACCAGAATAATTATTCAAAGAAAGGAGATTTTTATATGTTAATAATTATGCAAATTGATGTGGAAATAGCATTTCCTCTAACAATAGCACTGAAGTCACCATGGGTGGAAAAGATCATTATCATTCTAAAAACACCCCACTGATTTAATAAAGTACTCTCTTGAGTAATGTATTCATGTCATTTTGATTAAGAATCTCTATATTTACTTTAGTTTCTTCTTCCTGATTAGATATGCTTGCTTGAAACGAACAATAAGTGTTTGGATATTTGTAGTCTCAAACCTTCCTTGAATGCACATCACGTAAAAGATTATAGTTTGGTGCAAGTGAATATTTTATACTTTGTATCTTTTATGCTTCAAGATTTCACTCATGAAAACAAATCTATTGTCTGAAAATTATATGAAATTTAAATCTTACTAATACTTTTCAGATATTTATAATTTATTGGTAAACATATAAATGTGTTATATCTATATTACATCGTAGCATGTTACTTAACTTATTCTAAAAACCACATTTTTTCACTATTATCTTTCAGTTTAAAAATGTTCTCAGTATTTATATGAAAAAAAATCTCAGAAGCAAATTTAAGTAACTGTAATCTTTAAATGTTTAAATAATATATGGGGCAAGGAAATAAGATATGAATTCAAAATACAAAAACTGAGCTGTATTCACCTCATTAAGTCATATAAAATATACATCCACCACTTTTAAATATTTATTTTTAGTGTAATTTATGCACTCCAGAATTCTACTGTCACTTTATAAAGCAGTAAAATGAGGAATAAGTATAAGTTTTTATGGAGAATTTACTTGAGGAATCCATGCATAAAGCTGTGGTGATAGGCCAGTTTTAAAAATATTATTTAAATCTTACTTTAATTATGCTATTCTAAAAATTGTGATACTAGTTTTGAGCATTATTTTCCACTCAGAAGGCTTGCATTTGCCTTTAAGATTTCAACAGTGATCAAAAAAGGAATGTACATTTTTCATAACAGAAAAGAAACAATGTCATCTTATTGCAGTTCCAAGAATTTTCTATTAAGAATTTGCAATTATATCAGTGAAGGTCATTTTGTATATGGCTGGATACACCAATCTCTGTCTGGAAGCTACTCTCTGATGTATCACCTTGGGAAAGGATGGCAAGGCAAACTATTAAATAGCAAATGCTTAAACCTGATTATTTCCACAGATTTCAGTATTTTGGACATAAGATCTCAAATATTCAATAAAATAAATTTCCTGTGAGTATTGCTATGAGAGAAATCATATGTAGCTTAACTTGCTGTTTAAAAAATTAAAGAGAACTTTATATTAGTTGTAAAAAAATTGAAATTATAGTCTATTGCATTTAACAAAACCAGTATTGGAGTTCCCTATTGTTTTTATTAATTCTAAGTAATATCAAACATAAAACATAGGAAAATTCATTTTAAACAATTGTGAAATACACTTATCATACTATGATAATTTTAATTGAATTTTATCTAAATAAATCCAGCAAATTCCATCAATTCATGGTTTTCTTAGACATTATATGTATATTCAGGCAATATATTAAAACTAACATTAAAAGTAATGTTAGTTTGCTCAATAAGTATTATTCAAAACTAAGAGGATTTTATGGGTATTTAAATGGGTTTATAATAAAATAAAAGTATTTTATAATAAAAGTATTTTAGTATATAGAATTTAATGAAATTTAATCTGAACAGAATTGGTCAAGGCTTCTTTGTGCATATCTCACAGCATATAAAAATGGTTAGAAGGTAATAATCATAACTATTAATAGCTAGAAAATCAGCTTATGATGAATATGTCCAATTTAATATTTTTCATATAATACATTACTAGAGTACATTGCTATCCATTTTCCAGGATATGTTCTACTACATGCTATCTTTTGACTGACTTCATATCTAAGGTACTGATAATTCTGATAAATTAATGATCATCTTATTTGCACTAGAATTAAAATTTACTGAAGAATATAATCATTGTTTGTTATTGATCATTAACATGCCACAAAAGGATAAATGATTGTACTTATTAGATCTTGTGAAATATGATTAAACTGTTCTGAGGCTAAGACTCATAGCCAAACTTTGGGCAGAGTGCAGGTAATCTTATGAAAGAAGGGAGATAGAAAGACATGGATGGGCCAGGAGCTGCGAAAGGAGACCAACAGAGCCAATAAAACTGAGTCCTGGGGGCCCTGCAGAGACTGATACCGAAACCAAGGACAATGCATGGAGAGGACCTAAAACCCTGGCTCAGAAGTAACCCATAGACTCAGTCTCCAAGTGGGTTCCTTATTAAGGGGAGCAGGGGCTTTCTCTAGCATGAAGTCAGTGTCAGGCTCTCTGATAACCACTCCCTCCGGGGAAGAGGTGGGGGAGGTGCAGCATTGTCAGGCCACAGAAGAAGACAATGTTACAGGTCCTGATGAGACCTGATAGGGAAGGGTCAAATAGAAGGGGAGAAAGACCTCACCTGTCAGTGGACTAGTGGAGAGGCATAGGAGGAGAAGAGGGAAGGACGGTAAGATTGGGAGTAGACAAGGAAGGGGGACAGAGCCAGGATACAAACTGAATAAGTTGTAATAAATGATAGTAATTAAAAAATTAAAAATATGGTTATACTGAAGTTTATGATACTTTAAAGGTCTGTTCTTAGATTTAGATTTATTGAAATGTTATATTTTAGTATTTGATATAAGCATAATAAAGATGGACAAACCACAACACTTATCAAACAATTAAAATTATTTGTCCAATTTTTAAATTTTTATTAATTAAAGTTTATTCACTTTGTATTCCCCCTGTAGTTCCCTCCCTTCTCCCCTTCAAATCCCACCCTCCTTCTGCCTTCTCCACCCATGTCCCTCCCCAAGTCCACTGATAAGGGAAGTCCTCCTCGCCTTCCATCTGATCTAGTCTATCAGGTCTCATCTGGAGTGGATGCACTATCTTCCTCTGTGGCCTGGTAAGGCTGCTCCCCCCTTGGGGAAGGTGATCAAAGAGTAAGCCAATCACTTCAGTCAGAGACAGTTCCTGTTCCCATTACTATGGAACCCACTTGGATACTGAACTGCCATGGTTACATCTGTGCAGGGATTCTAGGTTATCTCCATAAATGGTCCTTGGTTGGAGTATCAGTCTCAGAAAAGACCCCTGTGCCCAGAATTTTTGGTTCTGTTGCTCTCCTTGTGGAGCTCCTGAACTCTCCAGATCTTACTATCTCCCCCCTTTTTTCAGAAGATTCCCTGCACTCTGCCCAAAGTTTGGCCATAAGTCTCAACATCTGCTCTGATTGATACCCTGCAGGGTAGATCCTTTCAGAGGCCCTCTGTGGTAGGTTCCTGCCCTGTTCCCTCTTTTCTCCCTCTTCTGATGTCCATCCTCTTTGGCTTTTTGAATGGGGATTGAGCATTTTAGCCAGAGTTCTTCTTCTTGATTAGTTTCTTTAGGTGTACAGATGTTAGTATGTTTATCCTATATTATATATCTAATATCCACTTATGAGTGAGTATATACCCTGTGTGTCTTTCTGTTTCTGGGATAAGTGAGTTCTTTAATAAGGGGAACAGGGACTGTCTCTGACATGAACTCAGTAGCTGGTTGTTTGATCACCTCCCCTTGAGGGGGGAGCAACCTTACCAGGTCACAGAGGAAGACAATGTTGTTGAGACCCAATAAACTTGTCTCAGAGGGAAGGGAAAGAGGACTTCTTGTATCAGTGGACTGAGGAAGGGGCATGTGAGGAGAAGAGGGAGGATGGGTGGGTTAGGTAGGGAATGAGGGAGGGGGCTATAGCTGGGATACAAAGTGAATAAATTATAATAAATAAAAAATAATTAATCAAAAGTGAGTGAAGAGTAAATTTAACAATTATTTAAGACTTCTTGTCCAATATTCTTACAAATATATTTTATTATTTAAATAGACTATGCCATTTAATTAGGTATGTCTTTTCAGGTATTTTTAATGAATTTATCATCTAGTTTAAATAATGAGCATAAATTTTCAATATCTAGTTATAGATCAGTTTTCAAAAAATGATAAGAGTAATTTAATGAGCCTTATCACCACATGGAACCATTGCATATCTTCTATGGTAAGTCTGATATATTACTGGCATTATAATGTTTATATGTTAGTCTGGTGATTTTACTAAGAAAACAAGTAAGTTGGTATGATCATATTACTGTCTTAAGGAAAAAAGTATGCTTATTTTTATGTCATGACAAAATAAATGTTAATAGTTCTATTTCACTTTGCTTGTCTTTTCATACTGAAGTCTGCTATGCACTTTATATCTTTTTTCTTTTTTTTCTTTCTTTGGTTCTTTCTTTTTTCTTTCTTTCTTTGCAATTTATTCTTTTTGCATACCTGCTGTAGCCTCCTCTCTCATTTCCTCCCATTTTCACCTTTTCTCCCTCTTTTCCCCTATGCCCCTCCCCTAATCCACTGATAGGGGAGGACCTATTCCCATTCTATTTGACCCTAGCCTATCAGGCCTCATCAGGGCTGGCTGTACCATCTTCTCTGTGGCCTGACAAGGCTGCACCCTCCAAGGGTAGGTGATCAAAGAGCCAGCCACTGAGTTCATGTCAGAGACAGCCCCTGTACTGTTTTCTAGGGAACCCACTGGAAACTGAGCAGCCCATGGGCTTTCTCTGAGCAGGGGGTCAATGTCCTCTCCATGTATGGTCCTTGGTTGGAGTATCAGTCTCTGGAGTCACCCCTGGGCCTAGGATTTTGGCTCTGTTGTTCTCCTTGCAGAGTTCCTGTCTCTTCCAAGTCTTTCTATCTTCTTCTTTTCCTGCACTCTGCCCAAAGTTTGGCTATGAGTCTCAGTATCTTCTTTGATACCCTGATGGGTAGAGAGAATCATGGAATATGCAAGCAAATGTTGGGTACTAGAAAATACCATCCTGAATGAGGTTACCCAGAGGCTGAAAGACAAACATTGTGTATAGTTGCTTATAAGTGATTATTAGATATATAATATATGATAAACATACTAAACTCTATAATCCTAAAGAAGCTAAACAACTAGGAAAACTCTAGGGAAGAGGCTGAATTCTCACTCAGAAGGGTAAACAGGATAGACGTAGGAAGTAGAGGAAGACAAGAAATAGGATAGGATCCTTCCACAGTTGGCATCTTGAAAACTCCACACTTTTTATCTTTAGCAAACATTTATATTATACCTGTGTCTACCTAAGCATTTTGAGGGCCATGATCTTTTTAATTGTATGGTATATATCAATGTAATTAGAAAGATAATCCACAGTACGAGATAGTTAGTGGTTAAGTATTTGGTATGGACAAGTAACAACAGGAAATGTAATACTGAGAGAGCTGTGAAAAGGCACAGATCATGGATCATACAAAATTAAGAAGTCCTCTACAACAAAACCAAATAATCAGAAACTTGAAACAAATGGCTACATTGTATCCACAGTTAGCAAGAAGAAACAAATGAATGCTGTTATTTTTTTCACTTTTTCCTTTTTATATATTACAGAATCTTATCAAAGGGAGTGACTTGACTTACATTTACAAGAACTTCTAAGTCTTATCAGATTATTAAATAATTCTTTACAGATATTCCTAAAAGATGATCTCCTAGGTGATTCTAAATTCTGACAAGTTAGTATTTAGACATTAACCATCATTATATATACATAAGTTATCATGGTGTTTGTTAAAAATTTATATAATCAATATTGTTTTGTGCCAGCAGACATCATGGAAGTTAAGTGTTTTGTGGATAAGTTGTAGGTTCATACATGACATCAGAAATCTGCTTTTAGCTGCTACCAGAGCTTTACATGAAACTTAACAAAGTCATTTCATGTGTATGTGTGTGATTGACCTTGCTTTACATGTGATCATTCACTTAAAAATTGATGCATTCACAAGTACATGTTATAAACCTATTACACATTAATTGCATGTGACATACTAATAAATAAAAAAAAATGTTGAAAGAGGCAGGCTTTTCTTTTGAGGTTTGCTACTAGGAAATCCTACCATAGAGGTATGGAAGCCCAGGAAAATCAGAAATCTTTGCAGAAAGTTTCTTGTTAAATAACATTATAGATGTTTTATTTTCTCTTAGAATTGCATGGGATTCTCACCATACAAGCAATAGACAAACTCTAAACCATGTTATTTCAGTTTACTTTGATTGAGAGTGGCTTTGAGACACAATTAAAATGAATACAAACGTTTGTATTTCCCATAAGGGACCTAAGAAAAACAGCAAATATGAGAAATCTCATTTTGCTATGCTTCCAATTCTTTTTCTTTGGAGCAATATTTTGTTTGATATATGCCACTCTAATAAAATCTTACAAAAACTATTTAATAGGGAATGGATTTATTTGACTCAGAGCTTCACTGGTTTCAGTCCACAAATGACTGGCTCCAAGTTGTTTATGAATTTGGAATAAAAAAGCATGGTCATAGAAATTTCTTCTTATCATTTAGCCAGCAAGCAAAGAATTCCTGGAGAGAGTCAGAGACAAAATTGTTTTTCAAAAGAACATTCATAATGATGTTTTCTAATATGGCCTTGAGATGTCACAATTCTACTACCTCTGATAGTATATTTAAATTATGAGTCCATACATGGATTATACTACTGAGTGATTCAGAATCCTTATGATCTGTAAACTCCTTTATGGTCATACCTGGATGTATTTCAACACAAAATCTAATAGACAATCAAGATATCTAATACATAAAAGGTAGATAATTCACAACTGTGATGCCAACATTAAAGAGGCATTATGGAGAATTACCATAAAGAGCAAGGCCAGTTCTGGCTGTACAGAGAGATAAACTAAAACAGCAATAAATACAAAACAGCAGGATTTAACTCTTTTACATCCCAAATTTCATTTTCCCTTATAAAGTGCCCAGTGGATTCATGCTATGACCAGGATCCCCATGAAGCTTCTTTTGTGCATGTGCAGATTTCATTCCAGTATTAGTACTTATTCCGCATACATGTTTTTTCTTCCTCAAAACTGATTGCTGCAAATGTTAGATAATTTTACCATTTTATTTCTTTTTTTAATTTTAATTTTTCTTTTTAGTTACAATTTGTTAACTCTGTGTCCCAGCTGTATCCTGCTCCCTCATTCCCTCCCAATTCCACACTCCCTCCCTCATCTCCTCCCTGCCCCTTTCCAAGTCCCCTGATAGGGAAGGACCTCCTCCCCTTTCATTTTACCCTGTTTTATCAGGTACTTTCAAGGCTGGCTGCAAAGTCCTCCTCTGTGGCCTAAAATGACTGCTCCTCCCCTGGGGGGGGGGAGGTCAAAGAGCCTCCCCTTGAGATCCTGTTAGAAATAGTCCTTGTTCCCCTTACTTTGGAAAACTACTTGGTTACTGAGCTACTACGGGCCACATCTGAGCAGAAGTTCTAGGTTATATCCATAGATGGTCCTTGGTTGAGTGTCAGTCTCAGAAAAGACCCTGTGCCCGGATATATTTGGTACTTGTAGAGCTCCTATCCTTTCCATATCATACTAATTCCCCTTCTTTCATATGATTTTCTGCACTCTGCCAAGGTTTGGTTATGAGTCTTAGTGTCTGCTTTGAAACACTGCTAGGTAGAGTCTTTCAGATGCCTTTTGCAGTAGACTCCTGTCATACGTTCAATGCACATCCCATTTCTCTTTCTAAATGAGGATTGATCATCTTCACCCATGTCCACTTTCTTGATTATCTTCTTTAGGTGTGTAGATTTCATTATGTTTATCATATCTTGTAGGTCTGTATAAGTGAGTAAATAGCAAGTTTGTCTTTCTCCTTCTGGGATACTTCACTCAGAATGATCTTTTCTAGATCCCACCATTTGCCTGCAAATTTCATGATTTCCTCCCTTTGGATTGCTGAGTAGTATTCCATTGTGTAAAAATACCACAATTTCTGTATCCATTCCTCTGTTGAAGGACATCTGGGTTGTTTCCAAGTTCTGGCTATTACAAATAAAGCTGCTACAAACATGGTTGAACAAATGTCCTTGTGTACTTCAGCAAATTTTGGGTATATACATAGGAGTGGTATAGCTGGGTCTTGAGGTAGCACTACTCCTAATTGTCTGAGAAAGTGCCAGATTGACTTCCAAAGTGGTTGTACCAGATTACATTCCCACCAGCAATGGAGGAGGGTTCCCCATTCACCACAACCTCTCCAGCATGTGTTGTCACTTGAGTTTTTCATCTTGGTCATTCTGATGGGTATAAGGTGAAATCTCAAGGTTGTTTTGATTTGCATTTCCCTAATGACTATTGAGGTTGAGCATTTATTTAAGTGTTTCTTTGCCATTTGATGTTCCTTTTTTGAGAATTCTCTGTTTAGTTCCGTTCCCCATTTTTTAATGGGATTACTTGGGTTGTTGCTTTTTCTGCTTCTTTAGTTCTTTATATATACTGGATATTAGCCCTCTGTCAGATAAAGGGTTGGTGAAGATTCTTTCCCAATCTGTAGGCAGTCATTTTGTTTTGATGACTGTGTCTTTTGCTTTACAGAAGCTTTTCAGTTTCATGAGGTCCCATTTATTGATTGTTGCTCTTAGAGCCTGTGCTGTTGGTGTTGTGTTCAGGAAGTTGTCTCCTGTGCCTATGAGTTCTAGGCTGTTCCCCAATTTTTTTTCCAACTGATTTAGAGTATCTGGTTTTATGTTGAGGTCCTTGATCTACTTTGACTTTAGTTTTGTGCAGGGTGATAAATATGGATCTATTTTCATTTTTCTGCATGTAGACATCCAGTTGGACCAGCACCATTTGTTGAATATACTGTCTTTTTTCCATTGAATGGATTTGGCTTCTTTGTCAAGTACCGAGTATTCATAGGTGTGTGGGTTTATTTCTGGGTCTTCTATGCGGTTCCATTGATCCTCCTTTCTGTTTCTATGCCAATACCATGCAGTTTTTATTACTGTTGCCCTGTAGTACAGCTTGAGATCGGGAATGGAGATACCTCCAGATGATCTGTTGTTGTACAGGATCGTTTTGGAGATTCTGGGTTTTTTGTTTCACCATATGAAGCTGAGAATCTTTTTTTCAAGGTCTGTAAAGAATTGAGTTGGTATTTTGATGGGAATTGCATTGAATCTGTAGATTGCTTTTGGCAGGATGGCCATTTTCACAATGTTAATCCTACCAATCCATGAGCACGGGAGATCTTTCCATCTTCTGAGATCTTCTTCAATTTCTGTCTTCAGAGACTTGAAGTTTTTCTCAAACAGGTCTTTCACTTGCTTGGTTAGAGTCACACAAAGTTACTTTATGTTATTAGTGGCTATTGTGAAGGGTGTTGTTTCCCTAATTCCTTTCTCAGCCTTTTTGTCTTTGGTTGGTACAGGAGGGCTTCAGATGTTTTTGAGTTGATTTTGTATCCTGCCACATTGCTGAAGGTGTTTATCAACTGGAGGAGTTCTCTGGTTGAATTCTGGGGGTCGCTCATATATACTATCATATCATCTGCGAATAGTGACACTTTGACCTCTTCCTTTCCGATTTGTATCTCCTTGATCTCCTTTAGTTGTCTTATTGCTCTGGCTAGGACTTCAAGTACTATGTTGAAGAGGTAGGGAGAGAGGGGGCAGCCTTGTCTTGTCCCTGATTTCAGTGGGATTGATTTAAGTTTCCCTCCATTGGGTTTGATGTTGGCTATAGGCTTGCTGTATATTGCCTTTACTATGTTTAGATATGTGCCTTGTATTCCTGATCTCTCCAAGGCTTTAAACATGAATGGGTGTTGGACTTTGTCAAATGCTTTTTCAGCATCTAAGGAGATGATCATGTGGTTTTTCTCCTTTATTTTGTTTATGTGGTGGTTTACATTGATGGATTTCTGTATGTTGAACCACACTTGCATGCCTGGGATGAAGCCTACTTGGTCATGGTAGATGATATCTTTGATGTGTTCTTGGATTCGGTTTGCAAGTATTTTATTGAGTATTTTTGCATCAATGTTCATAAGAGAGATAGGTCTGAAGTTCTCTTTTTTTGTTGGATCTTTGTGTGGTTTAGGTATCAAGGTGACTGTGGCTTCATAGAATGAGTTTGGTAGTGTTCCTTCTGTTTCTATTTTATGGAATAGTTTGAGAAGAATTGGTGTTAGCACTTCTTTGAAGGTCTTGTAGAATTCTGCGCTGAAGCCATCTGGTCCAGGGCTTTTTTTGGAGGGGAGACTTTTAATGACTGCTTCAATTTCCTTGGGAGATATAGGGTTATTCAGTCTTTCTACCTGATCTTGGCTTAATTTTGGTAGATGGAATCTGTCAAGAAATTTATCCATTTCATTTAGATTTTCAAATTTTGTGCCATATAGGTTTTTGTAGTATGACCTAATAATTGTTTGGATTTCCACAGTGTCTGTAGTTATGTCCCCATTTTCATTTCTGATTTTGCTGATTTGGATAGTTTCTCTCTGCTTTTTAGGTAGTTTGGCTAAGGGTTTGTCTATCTTGTTGATTTTCTCAAAGAACCAGCTTTTTGTTTCATTGATTCTTTGGATAGTTTTATTTGTTTCTAATTGATTGATTTCAGCCCTGAGTTTGAATATTTCCAGCCGTCTGCTCCTCTTGGGTGTATCTGCTTCTTTTTTTTTTCTAGGGTTTTCAGTTGGGCCATTAAGTTGTTTGTATGTGATGTTACGAATTTCTTCTTGCAGGCACTTAGTGCTATAAATTTTCCTCTGAGCACTGCTTTCAGTGTGTCCCATAAATTTGGGTATGTTGTGTCTTCATTTTCATTGAATTCTAGGAAGTCTTTAATTTCTTTCTTTAATTCTTCCTTGACCTCGCTGTCATTGAATAGTAAGTTGTTCAGTTTCCATGTGCGTTTCGGCTTTTTGTTGTTTCTGTTGTTGTTGATGTCCAGCTTTAGTCCATGGTGGTCAGATAGTATACAAGGGATTATTTCAATCCTTTTGTATCTGTTGAGGCTTGCTTTGTGACCCACTATATGGTCTATTTTTGAGAAGATTCCATGGGGTGCTGAAAAGAAGGTGTACTCTTTTGAGTTTGGGTGAAAAGATCTGTAGACGTCTTTAGGTCCATTTGATTTAGGGATTCTGTGAGTGCTTTTATTTCCCTATTTGGTGTCTGTCTAGTTGATCTCATCCCTTGATGAGAGCGGGGTGTTGATGTCTCCCACTATTAAGATATTAGGATCAATGTATGATTTAAGCTTTAATAATGTTTCATTTATGAATATAGGTGCTCTTGTATTTGGGGCATAGATATTCAAGATTGTGATATCCTCTTGGTGGATTTTTCCTTTGATGAGAATATAGTGGCCCTCCTTATCTTTTTTGATTAACTTTGGATGAAAGTCTATTTTATTAGATATTAGATGGCTACTCCAGTTTGTTTTCTAGAACCATTTGCTTGAAAAACATTTTTCTAGCCCTTTACTCTGAAGTGGTGTTTATCTTTGTTGCATGGGTGTGTTTCTTGGATGCAACAGAACGTTGGATCCTGTTTCCGCAACCATTCTGTTAGCCTGTGTCTTTTTATTGGTGAGTTGAGTCCATTGATATTGATAGATAGTAGTTACCAATCCATGTTAGTTTTTTTTTTTTTTTTTTTTTTTTTTTTTTTTTTTTTTTTTTTTTTTTGCAATGCAGTCAGTGATCTTACCCTTTTTCATTGCTTGTTTTCCTTTCATTTTTGTTGGGATATTATCTGTATGCCCTGTTTTCTTGGGTGAAGTAGTTTTCGTTGGATTGGAGTTTTCTTTCTAGTATCTTTTGTAGGGTTGGTTTGCTGTGAAGATATTGTATAAATTTAGTTTTGTCATGGAATATTTTGTTTTCTCCATCTATGTTGATTGAAAGCTTTGCAGGGTATAGTAGTCTGGGTTGACATTTGTAATCTTAGAGTCTCCATGATACTTGCCCAGGCCCTTCTGGCTTTCATAGTTTCTGATGAGAAGTTCGGTGTGATTCTGATAGGTCTACCTTCATATGTTACTTGGCCTTTTTCCCTGGCTGCTTTTAATATCTTTTCTTTGTTCTGTAGATTTAGTGTTTTGACTATGATGTGACGTGATGTGTTTCTTTTCTGGTCTAGACTATTTGGAGTTCTGTAGGCCTCTTGTATATTTATGGACATCTCTTTCTTTAATTTGGGAAAATTTTCTTCTATGATTTTCTTGAAAATATTTTCTGGACCTTGGAGCCTGGAGTCTTCTTTTTCATCAATTCCTATTATTCTTAGATTTTTGTCTTTTCATAGCATCCTTGATTTCTTGGATATTTTGTGATTGGAACTTTTCTGATTTTACTTTTTCTTTGAGAGAAGTATTAATTTCTGCAAGTGTGTCTTCAGCTCCAGAGATTCTCTCTTCCATCTCTTGTATTCTGTTGGTGATGCTTACTTTTGTGGTTCCTGCTCTTTTCTCCAAGTTCTCCAGCTCAAGAGTTTTCTCATTTTGTGTTTTCTTTATTGATTCTAATTCTGTTTTCATGCCTTGCACCATTTCTTTCTTGTGTTTGAATTTGGATTCCTGTCTCTCTATGATGGTCTCTATTTCCTTGTTTATTTCCTTTTTATATGCCACTAATTTTTTCTCTACTTGTGCCTCTATTTGTTTGGCTATGTTTGCCTGTGTTTCTTTAAGGCTTTTGTCTATTTCTTCTTTCTTTACCTCCAATTGACTGGCCATCTCTTTGAAAGATTTGTTCATTTCCTCCTTATGAGCCTCAAATAGTTGGGTAAGCATGGCTTTAAGGTCATTTTCCTGTGCTTCTGATGAATTGGAGTATCCATTAATTTTGCGGTTTCCTGGTGAAGTCATGATGTCCTGATTTATGTTGGAAGTGTTCTGTCACCTACCCCTAGGCATTGGCTTATCTGAAACCTTCCATGTTTGTTTTTGGATTCTGCAGATCAGACTGGTACTGTCTCTCTCTGGCATCTGGAGAGTTCTTCAGCAAGCTGAGAGAGGTCCCGTGTCCTTAGCGTGTGCTGAGGACTAGCTGTACCTGTGGGAGAAAAGTACGCAAGCACAGACAGGGCAAATGCAAGTGTGTGTGTGTGTGTGTGTGTGTGTGTGTGTGTGTGTGTGTAGGTGTGCGTGGACGTTTATCTCAAGGGACAGAGTGACTGCTAATGTTTAACATTGAGTGTGTGGGAGAGGCTCTGCACTGTATATGTCGCAGGCGCTAGTGAAGATCGCAGCACAATTTCTGGCATTAACTGCCTTAACTCCTCAATTAGACCCACAGAGCAGGAACTTCAATGTCCCAAGTGCCCCTCTGTTTCCCAAAGTGGGTATATGGGTGGGAGGGGGTTTGATGCCTGGCTTCTGTTTTAGAAGGACCCAGGATCTGGGGATCTGCAGATTCTCAAGGGTGCACTCACTTACAGGCAGGTCACTTGGCAGAGATCGGGTTATCTGGCCTCTCTGCTCTCTGGTTTGGCCCTGCTTCTTTGATGTGCTCCGCCAGTTCCCTGCTGCTGTCACTGCCAGGTTATGAGGTCTTAGTGCAGCATCAGTGATCGCGATCCTGCGGAGCTAATATGGCGTCTAGCAGACTTGGGCCCTGGGAGAATGGTGCAGCCACCGCGTGGATCTGGGACTTCGAGATGGGTACTGCTGGCACTTGCCACTAAAGGGCTTGGAGCTCCGCCTCAGCCGCTGCAGACCCCAGGCAGTTATGTCTTCCCCAAACAAGTCTCCGGGTGACCCGAGACCAAAACCAAAGTTTTCACCTCCTGCGATGTTCCCTGTTGTTTAGGAAGCCTCACTGTTTTTTTCCTGGGTTAGAGGTCCTTCCACGCACCAACTCAGATGGTTAGCACTTCCACAGCTCAGAAACTGTGTGTGCTAGTCGCCATCTTGGCTCAGCCCCAAGTTATTTCTTTTTAATATAGTCAGCATTTATTCTAAATGGTTATTAAGTGAATTAAAAATTGTAACATGCTAAAGGAATTAAATATTAAGAAGGTGTGAGTATGTGTATGGGTTTCAAGATATCTGAGAAGAGATGAGTTTCTCTTTGCATTTTTATTAATTCAATTTACATCTTTGTCATAGGCCCCCCCTTCTCTCTTCCCCGTCCCACCCTCCCTCCAGCATCCCCCTCCCCTACTCAGTAGAATAGGGGAACCACCTTACCCAGACACCCCACCTCATCTATTCACATGAGAACTGAGTTTGTATTCCTCCCATGTGACCTGTTAGGATAATCCCATCAGGGCAAGTGATCAAAAAGCAAGCAACTTAGACCACATCAGAGATATCCCTCAGTCCCCTAACTAGTGGGTCCACATGAAACCTAAGACGCCCATTGACTACTTATAAGTAGGAGACCTAGGTCCAGACCATAAATTGTCCTTGGTGCTTCAGACTCCATAGACCACACCAGGCCCTGGTTGATTGGCTTGGGTTGTCTTCCTGTGGAGCTTTTGTCACCTCTAGCTCAATTTACCCTCCCCTCTCTTTTCCTAATGTTTGACTGTGAGTCTCGGTATCTGTTCCAAGCTGTTGCTTGGACAACTCTGGCAGGCTCCTGTCTGCAAACCTATCAGAGTGTTATTAATAATGATAAGGGATTAGCTTTCTTCCATGGGTTTTAGGGTTTGGCACTGCTTTAATTGGAAACTCCCTCAATCTCCATCTTATCTGTTCTATCTTTGTTCCTTCAGTTTTTGTAGGTTGGGTAAGCTTTGGATTGGGGCTTTTGTGGGTGGGTTGGTGATTTCCTTTCACAAGGAGTCTTGCCTAGACAAAGGGTTTCCTCTTCAGGCTCCGTGGCTTCTGCTAGTAGGAGTCTTAGCTAGAGTTTCCCTCATATACTCTCAGGGGCCTATTCTGATTTAGGTCTGCAGCTTGTCAACAGAAATGCCCCTACCCAACCATTTGTCTTTTCTTAGCAAGCCTTCTGCCTTTCCAATCCAACTCTCCTCAGGTCTGATCTCCACCCTTATTTTTCTCTGCACTTCCTCTTCTACTTTGTTCCAGCACATCAAACACTACCTCTTCCTATTCTGTTTTTCCTTGAGTGAGATTTACCTGTCCTTCCTTGGCTCATCATTATAACTAATCTTCTTGGGGTCTGAGCATTGTAGTATGTCTATCCTGCACTACATAACTAAAATCTACTTGTATGTGAGTACATACCATGTGTGCTTTTCTGGGTCTGTGTTACCTTACTCAGAATGATCTTTTTTAGTTCCCACCATTTGCCCGTAAATTTCATGATTCCCTTGTTTTTAATGGTGTAGTATTATTCCAATACATAAGGGTTCCACATATATATTTTTTTTTTCAGTTAGACTAGCACCATTTGTTGAAGATGTCTTCTTTCCATTTTATGGTTTTGGACCCTTTGTTAAACATCAGATGTGCATAGGTGTGTGGGTTTATTTCTGGGTCTTTCATTTGGTTCCTTTGTTTAATCTGTCAATTTCTATGCCACTACCATGTAGTTTTTATTACTATTGCTCTGTAATATAGCTTGAGTTTAGGTCGGTAGATACCTCAAGAAATTTTATTATTGTATAGGACTGTTTTATCTATTCAAGGGTTTTGTTTGTCCATATGAAGTTGGAATTGTTCTTTCAAGATCTGTGAACAATTTAGTTGGTGTTTTGTTGGGGATTGCACTGAATCAATAGATTGCCATTGGTAAAATATGCATTTTTACTATGTTTATCCTACTGATCCATGAGCATGGAAGATCTTTCTATCTTCTGGGATCTTCTTCAATTTTGTTTTTAAGTAACTGGAATTTCTTGTCATACAGGTCTTTGACTTCCGTGGTTAGAGTTACCACTAGATATTTTTTATTATTTGTAGCTATTGTGATGGGTGTGACTTTTCTGATTTCTTTCTCACCCTTTCTGTCATTTATATACAACAGGGCTAAATTATTTTTAAAAATTAACCCAGGTACTTTGCTGAGGGAGTTTAACAGCTGCAGAAATTCTCTGGTGGAATATTTTGGGGTCATTCATATATATTATCATATCATCTGTAGATAGTGATACTTTAACTTCTTCCTTTCCATTTTGAATATCTTTGATCTCCTTTAGTTGTCTTATTCATCTAGGTAGAGTTTCTGGTACTATATTAAAGAAATATGGAGAAAATAGGCAACATTGTCTTGTCCCTGATTTGAGTGGGCTTGCTTTGAGTTTCTCTCAATTTATATTGCTGTTGGCTATGGGTTTGGTGTACATGGCCTTTATTATGTTTAGGTATGGGCTTTGTATCCTTGATCTCTCCAAATTTTTTATCATGAAGGGGTGTTGGATTTTGCCAAAGGCTTTTTCTGTATCTAAGATGACCATATTTTTTTTCTTTCAGTTTTTTATATGGTAGATTACATTGATAGATATTCATATGTTGAACTACCCCTTTATTCCTGGGATGGAGCCTACTTGTACATGGTGGATGATGTTTTTGGTGTGTTTTTGGATTCAGTATACAAGTGTTTTATTGCATATTTTTTGCATCAGTATTCATGAAGGATATTTTTCTGAAGTTTTCTTTGTTGAGTCTTGTGTGGTTTATAGATTAGGGTGACTGTTGCTTCATAGAATGAGTTTGGTAATATTCCTTCTGTTTCTACTTTGTGGAATAATTTGAGGATTATTGCTGTTAGCTCTTCTTTAAAAGTTTGGTAGAATTTCACTCTCAAACCATCTGGTCATAGGCATTTTGGTTGGGTGACTTTTTAAGGCTGCTTCTATTTCCTTGGGGGTTATATTGCTGTTTAAAATGTTAACCTGCTCTTGATTTATGACCTTTATTAGCTTTGTTGTTTCTCTATTTAGCTCCTGTCACAATGATCTGTCCATTGGTGAGAGTGGGGTCTCTCACTCTTTATGGGTTGGGAAAATGTATGATTTAAGTTTTAATAACGTTCTTTTTATGAATGCAGATGCCCTTGTATTTGGGCTTAGATATTCAGAATTTTGATGTCCTTTTGTTGTATTTTTCTTTGATGAGAATGAAATGCCTTTCACATATCTTTTAATTAATTTTAGTTAAAAGTCTATTTTATTAGATATTAGGATGGCTACTCCATCTTGCTTCTTGGGTATGTTTGCTTGGAAAACCTTTTTGTGCCTTGGATTTTTCTCTTGACTCCTATTGCTAGTCTCTTTATTTATAATTCTAATTGAAACCTATTAAAACTACTGGCTATGCTATGGTGCTCCTATGGGACATTTGGACATTCTGTGTTCTATTTGAATATAGTCTACCTTCCTGTCCCATTTTATCTATCAACTTGTTAAAGTCTACAGTCACCTGAAAAGAGAATCTCAGTGTCATAACAGTTATTATTGGGTTAGCATAGATGCATGTCTGTGAGAAAGTATTTTGATTATTAATCACTGCAGAAGGTTCTAAACAATTGTGGGAAGCATCATTCCTTGGGCATTAAGTCCTGGGTTACATCCAAAAACACACAATGAGTAAGGCAAGTAACCAAGTAGAATTCTCTGTTGTCTCTACTGTACTTTCTTGTATATGAATGAATTCCTAGATCCAAGATAATACTGCACGGATTAGCAAGTAATCTTGCCTTCAAGTTCATGCATTGGGTTATTTCCATAATAACACACACACACACACACACACACACACACACACACACAAATGAATTGAGATATGGAATTGAAACTAAATTATTTTCTCTCCAGGTTGCTTTTGGTCAGAGTGTTCTATCTTTGCAACAGAATGAGAACAAGTAAGACCTCCAAAGTAATGCTTCTTTAAAGCTATGACAGTTAGATATTAGTGTGAGTGTTCATATATAAAAAACACAAATAAAATCCAAGAAAGCCTTTTGGTGACAATGGAACAAATATAGGATATGACAGGATTAGGAAATAAAAATAAAAAAGGAAAATTTATGAGAAAATAAGAATTAGGATATGAAAGAAAGCAAAAGAGGAAAAGTAGATAATATGAGAAGAATGTGAGACAAATAGTTGGGATGTAAGCCCAGGATCTATCTCTACCAAACAGGTCAATCCACATTAAATAGAGAATATTCAAATAAATGTTTGTTACATTTCTGTTTCATTTATATCATCTAGAATACATATTCCAAATTATACACTGTGAGTATTCTTTTGATAAACCAACCTGCCTCCATTTTAGTCTTAAAAGCCATCTTATAGCAAAACAAGCTTGATTCATTTCTGTTTGTAATCTTTTTCTCAAGGATTTGGCTATGCCCTACTTGTACCATTAACTAGGAATGGTACTTCTATGAATCAACAACCGTGCCATTCTTTTAAAAGGTTATTATGACCATTTGCTGTTATGAAATAGAAGAGCACACAGCAAATTTTCTCATCCTAAAGAGGAATAAGGAATGAGGTGAGAGATTTGATGGAGATGCCCCATTAAGGCAGAGTGTCCAAGGGCTCTTTCTCTGTGTAATATCTAGCTGTGGGTCTGCATATTTGGTCTTCTCTGCTACACTAGAAAGTTTCTCTGATGATAGCTGAACAAGACACTAATCCTCTGTGTGTCTACGGATTGTAGCTTGGTTATCGTTGACCTCACAGCTGATATCTACATAGAAATGACTATCATATTTGTCTTTCTGAGTCTGAGATACTTCACTCAAAAAGATTTTTCCTTGTTTTGTCCAAACGCCTGTAAATTTCATGTCATTTTTTAAAAACAAGAAAGTAATAATCCATGAGTAAGTGTATCACAGTTTCTTTTTCATCTCTTCTATGGTAGAGCTGCATTTTTCTTTAACTTTTATTATTATTATCATCATCATCATTGATAACAATTTAATCAATTTGTATCTTTGTTGTGGTACCTTCCCTCATCTCCTCCCAGTCGTACCCTCTCTACCTTTCCTCCCTCTATGTACTACCCCATCAGTAGAATAGGGGTGCACCTCCCCTAATCCACTGGTAGAGAAGTTCCTCCTCCTCCCCTTCTATCTGATTATAGCCTATCAGATTTCATCATTACTGGCTACATTGTCTTCTTCTGTGGCATGGTGGGCTGCAGGGGGAGGTGATCAGAGAGCCCACCACTTAGTTCATGTCAGAGACAGCCTCTGTTCTCCTTACTAAGGACTCCAGTTGGAGACTGAGTCTATAGGCTACATCTGAACTAGGGTTTTCAGTCCTCTCCATTCAGTCCTCTCCTTGGTTGCGGTATAATTCTCTTCAGGGCCCACAGGACTCAGTTTTATGCCTCTGCTGGTCTTCTTTGGAGCTCCTATCCCCTCCAGGTCTTTCTATCTCCCCCTTCTTTCATAAAATCCCATATATTCTCCCCAAAGTTTGGCTATAAGTCTCAGTCTCTGCTTTGATACCTCAATCAGTAGAGTCTATCACAGGCCCTCTGTGATAGGTTCCTGTCTATTCCTAAAGAAACTAAACAACAAGGAAGACTCTAGGAAAAATGCTCAATCCTCATTCAAAAGGGCAAATACTATAGACATTGGAAGCAGGAAAAGACAGGGAACAGCATAGATTCAGCTGCATTTTGAGGCAGATTCCTCATGTTTCTGAAGAACCACCACAATAATTTCCACAGTGGTTGTACCAGTTTGTATTTCCACCAATAATTTATGAATGTTCCCCATACTGTGCATCCTCTCCAACATGAAGTATCACTTGTTTTGCTGATCTTAACCATACAGACATTTGTAAAATGAAGTCTCAATGCAGTTTTTATTTGCATTTGTCTAATGGCAAAAGAGGTTTAACATTTCTTTCAAAATTTCTCAGCCATTTGAAGTTTCTTTCAATTTTATTTTTATTTTTTGTTTAGATCTGTACTCCATTTTAATTGGGTTATTTGTTTTCTTGATATCTAGGTTCTTGAATTATTATACATTTTGGATAATAGCCCCTTATTGGACATGTAGTTGGTGAATTTTTTCCCATTTTGTTGGCTGTAGCTTTGTCCTATTGACAGTGTTCTTTGCTATGCAGAAGCTTTTGGTTGCATGAAGTCCCATTTATTAATTGCTCATCTTAATGCCTGTGCTAATGTTGATCTGTTCAGGAAATATTTTCCTGTGTGAAGAGTTTAAGGTTATTGCCCTTCTGGTTTTATTTTGAGGTCTTTTGATCTGTTTAAAGTGAAGATTTGTACATGGTATTAAGTATGACTCTGTTTAAATTCTCCATAATTACATATGGAGTTTAAACATTTGTTGAAGATGCTGTCATTTTTTTTTAATTAGTGTGTATTTCTGGCATTGTTTAAAATAAAAAATCAGCCTACCATAAGTTGTGGATGTGTTAAATTTGATTCCATTCATCAGCTTGGCTGATTTTTTTGCCAATACCATGGTGGGTTCTTTATTGTTATTAATATAGCTTTCAGTACAACTTAAAATTGGGGATGATAATATTTCCAGCACTTCTTTTGTTGCTCAGGACTGTTTTACATATGCTAATTTTTTGTTTCCATAAAAAGCTGAAAATTGTTCTTTCAAGATCTTTAGAGAATTGTGTTAGAGTTTTGATGGGGATTGGATTAAATCTGTATGTTGTTTTTGGAAGGATGGCCATTTTTACCATTTTAATCCCATGATCATATGAGATCTTTTTATCTTATGATATATTCTTATTCTTTCCCAAAGACTGGAGGTTTTTATCATACAAATCTTTCACATTTTTGGTTAAAGATATCCCCAGCATATTTTCTATTATTTTAGGATATTGTGAGAGGAATTGTTTTCCTGATTTCTTTTTCTGAGCATTTATCATATGCATATAGGAGGTTGATTAATTCTGTGAGGTAATTTTATAACCTACTACATTGCAGCTGTGGTAGTTCCCTGGTGGGATATTTTGAGTACTTATGTATACTATCACAACATTTGCAAACAAAGAGTCTTTGACTTCTTGCTTTCCAAACTGTATGTTTTTTAATCTCTGTGAGTTGTTTTTTTGCTTGAGCTAACACTTAAGTACTGTATTAAATAAGTATTGATAGATTGGACAACCTTGTCTTATTCCTGATTTTAGTGGAGTTTATTTGAGTTTCTCCACTTGATGTTGACTACAATCTTGCAATAAACTGCCTTTATTATATTGAGGTAGGTTCATTATATTCCTAATCTTTCCAGGAATATTACTATGAAAATGTGTTAGAGTTTTTCAAAGGCCTTTCATGTATCTAATGGAAAGATCATGGGTCTTTCAGTTTGTTTATGATATTGCTTTCATTTATTCATTTGCATATGAACTTTCTCTGTATTTCTCACATTAGGCCTAATTGACAATGGTAGATATGGTTTTTTCATGTGTTCTTGTATTCAGTTTTATTTTATTGAGTATTTTTGCATATATGTTCATAAGGAAAATTTATCTGTAATTATCTTTCTTTGTTGAATCATGTACTTTGGGTGTCAAGGTAACTACGGCCTCATAAAATAAGTTGGGCAATGTCATTTCTGCTTCTATTTTGTGAAATAATCTGAGAACTATTGCCATTTATTCTTCTTAGAAAGTCTGGTAGAATTCTGTGCTAATGATTCTGTGTTTTATTCATAGACTGGAGCCTAACATAATTATCATCAGAGAGGCTTCACCCAACAATTGATAGGGGGAAATGTAGTAACCCACAGCCAAACATTTTAGGTGGAGCTCAGGGAATCCAGCAGAACTGATAAATGTCTGAAACACAGAATTGATACTAATTGCTGGCCTCAAGAGCATGAAGCATATTTTTTTTCCACTCTCGTTTGGTGTTTGGTTCTATCACAGGACTCTGGGTGATCCTGTTTAAGGTTCCTGACTACCAAGGAGTATAGGGCCTGGGCTCCTTCTAGTGTCTAGGGTTCAACTTAAACCAAAAATTGGTTTGCCACTCCCACAAGTTTTATTCCAGCATTGCTCAAGCACATCTTAAAAGCAAGACGGATTGTAGGTAGAGTGTTTTGTGGCTGGTGTCCAACTTTCTCTTTCCGTAGCCTGCAGAGTACCTGCTTATGTCAAAGAGATTAGAATGCAGAAGTGAAGGCTCTTAGCAAGCACAGCTCAACCTGTTCACATTTAATGAGATGGATGGAAGTTGTACTCTGCAATGAGGCCTCATGTCAGTTTTGAGAGAATGACCTTTTGTTCTAGCTTCAGTCTATGCTATTTTAAAGATCTCCACAGTAAGTCATTGGCCAACAACTGATGGAATGCATTCAACCTTTGATTCCCATCAAAATTATTAAGATCAATAACACAAGTGATACTCATGTTGTCAAGGATATGGAACAATGGAAAACTCCATTCCTTGTGAGAGTGTTTGTACAGCTCCTTTGAAAATGATTATTGAGGTTCCTCAGAAAACTGAAAATTCCTATACCTCAAGACTCCACTATATACCCAAAGGATGATCCATCCTACCACAAAGACACTTCACCATCTATGTTTATTTATTCATGATAGCCAGAAAATGAAGACATCTTTGATGTCCTTCAACTAAAGAAGAATTTGTGGTACATTTAAACAATGTTGTATTACCCGGTAGCTTTTAAAAATGACATCATGTGGTATATTTACACAATGGAATACTACTGAGCAATAAAAATCAAGGAATAGATGGCTGGCAGGGGGAGCCAAGATGGCGGCACCAAGAGAGCACTGTGTCTGAGAAGAAGGACAGCACTCTCTGTACAGCGACCAGGAGACTGAACTCTAAACTCTGAACTCGCTCTAAAACTACAGCGATCATGTTTCCCAGGTGAGGGGAGGCTCCCACAGCATGGGAATCCACTCTCCGGTAGGCCCATCCAGAACCCAGAAGAGATCCCAGGTAATGCAGGCACTGGGTCTCGGGCCAGAGCTGCACGCCTGGTTGTCCCAATCACTTTCCAAGGCTGATCGGTGGGTACAAGGGTGCCAGAGACTAGGAGTCCAAGTCGCAAGAAAACCCCATGGGGAAGGAAAGTTGCGAGTCTGATCACGGGTCACCCAGTATTTCGCTGGAAGTTCTCACAGACCGCAGGTACCCACCACCATCACAACTGAGCTCCCACTGCGCATAGAACGACTGCGCGCCTAGCTCACCGGTACAGACGAGCTGCACATCCCAGTGCAACAGAGACTGACAATCCCTGTCCAGAGAGGGCCCCACAGGGAAGGAAGAAACCATGCTGCTTGGGCCACCTAGGCTTTGCCTGGGGAAAATCTCACAGACTGCAGATCGCAAACAGGCGAGTATGCCCAGCCATCAAAGATCCCAGCCCAAGCAGGGAGCACAGAGTTATTGGAAACCCAGCTACCACAGACTAGCAGGCAGGCGCATGCTCTGCCAGCCCAGAGGCCTGCTTTGTACCAACTACTGCTTACAGACAGAACTGTGTGCCCCAAGACACCAGAGTCTTAGAGTCACTGTCTGGAGAAACACTCACAAGGAACAAGGAACGAAGCAAAAAGGACAGACTTAGGCAACCCAGTATATCCCCGGAAAAGGTCCCACAGACTGATCCAACCCAGGGAACTGCTGTGCCCCAGATAGCCTTCTGTTACCAGGAGAGCAGTACTCACCCACCACAGATTATTACCTCTGGGGTTCTGGGGCACAGAGCCCCAACCTCAGACCTAAAAAAGACCGAGAACCCCGAGATCAACCTCCAGATACTGATCCAAGGGGCAACCAGTTATCCCTAACAAAACTGACCAAACCACGGGACACACAGGTTACAGCAGCTGATCACTGATTTTACAGCAAGAAACCCAGAAGCAGGCAGCTGTCTCCAGGACTTCTCCCGGTGAGAGAAGAGCCCTCTCAACTAATAAGGACCACAGTTACCACCCAGGTCTCTATGCCTGAGGTTAGCTGTAGCAACTCCTGAAAAACACTGGACATACAGTGACTCTTCCCAAAAAGCTGAGAAGGCGTCCTTCAGGAAAAAAAAAAAAAAAACATCTTCCTGCCAAAGGGATTCTCTCCACCACCGGAGTACAGGAACAAACAGAAACTAACTTCAAACACCTAAGATAGCCCAATGGGTAGAGGACAGTGTAAAAGTTCAACCAACAAAAGCCAGAGCAATATGGCATCTCTAGAACCAAGTTATCCAGGGGCAAATAGCCCTAGATACCCCAGCACAATTGAAATTCAAGAAGATGACCTAACATCTATGCTCATGAAGAAGATAACAGAGGAAACAAATAAAATATGAAAAGAAATAGAGGAAGCTGCAGCCAAACAGTTTGTGGCCTTTTGAGAGGAAATGCTTAAATCACTGAATGAAATAAAAGAAACAGAGGATTGTTCAAACAAACAGCTAAAGGAATTGATGGAAAAACAGGAAAATACAGCCAGACAGATGAAGGAAATCAATAAAACAGCTCAAGCTCTGAAGACAGAATTGGAAAAATTAAAAAAAAAAAACACAAATGGAAGAAATTATGGAGAGAAAGAACTTAGGGAAGAAAGCAGGAACTACAGAGGTTAGCATAACCAATAGGCTACAAGAAATGGAAGAAAAAAATCTCAGGTGTGGAAGATACAATGGAAGAAATAGATGTATCTGTCAAAGAAAATGTCAAATCTAAAAAATTCTTGACACAAACTGTCCAAGAAATTCAAGACAACATAAAAAGACAAAACCTAAGAATAATAGGAATAGAGGAAAAAGAAGATTCCCTGCACCAAGGCCCAGAAAATATTTTCAACAAAATTATTGAAGAAAATTTCCCCAACTTAAAAGAGAAGCCAATAAGAATACAAGAGGCCTACAGAACACCCAATAAATTAGACCAGAAAAGAAAATCCTCCCGTCACATAATAATCAAAACAGTAAGTATACAGAACAAAGAAAAACTACTAAAGCTGCAATGGAAAAAGGCCAAGTGACATATAATGGCAAACCCATTAGAATCACACTTGACTTTTCAACAGAGACTATGAAAGCCAGAAGCGCCTGGACAGATATCATGCAGACCCTAAGAGAACACAGATGTCAACCCAGGATGTTATACCCAGCAAAACTCTCAGTCCTCATAGATGGAGAAAACAAGATATTCAATGACATAAACAAATTTCAACAATACCTACAAACAAATCCAGCATTACAGAAGACACTAGAAGGGAAAATACAACCCAAGAAAACTAGCTACATTCAAGAAAACACAGGAAATAAATAAACTCACTACAGTAAAACAAAAAGCAACCAAGCACACAACCGTATGACCACAACCAACATCAAATTCAAAGGATCTAACAACCACTGGTCATTAATCTCTCTCAACATCAATGGACTTAATTCTTGAAAAAAAAAGACACAGACTAACAGAATAGATGCATAAACAAAACCCAGCAATCTGTTGTATACATGAAACACACCTAAGTCACAAAGATAGACATTACCTGAGGGTAAAGGGATGGAAGACGGCTTTCCAAGCAAACGGATGCAAGAAGCAAGCAGGAGTAGCCATTCAGGTATCTGATAAAATAGACTTTCAACCAAAATTAATCAAAGAGATGGGAAGGACACTTCAGATTCATCAAGGGAAAATTCCGCAAAGAAGACATCACAATCCTGAACATCTATGCCCCAAATACAAGGGCACCTACATTTGTGAAAGAAACATTGATAAAATTTAAACCACACACAGTTTCCCCACACACTAATAGTAGGAGACTTCAACACCCCACTCCCAACAAAAGACAGGTCAACAAAACAGAAATTAAACAAAGAAACAATATCTCTGACAGAGGTCATGAAACAAATGAACCTCACAGACATTTACAGAACTTTACACCCAAACACAAAAGAATTTACCTTCTTCTCAGCACCTCATGGAACCTTCTCCAAAATAGACCACATAGTTGGACACAAAGTGAAACTCAACAGATACAAGAAGATTGAAATAATCCCTTGTATCCTGTCTGATCACCATGGAATAAAGTTGGACCTCAACAACAACAGAAATAACAAAAAGCATACACACACATGGAAACTGAACAATTTGCTACTAAATGACAGCTGGGTCAGGGAAGAAATAAAGAAAAAAATTAAAGTCTTCCTAGAAATCAATGAAAATGAAGACACAAGATATCTAAACCTGTGGGACAAAATGAAAGCAGTGCTAAGAGGAAAGTTCATAGCACTAAGTGACTTCAAGAAGAAATTCGAGACAGCTCATTCAAGCAACTTAATGGCTCACTTAAAAACCCTAGAAAAAGAAGAAGCAGACACACCAAAAATGAGTAGACGTCTAGAAATAATCAAACTCAGGGCTGAAATCAATCAATTAGAAACAAATAAAACAATTCAAAGAATCAATGAAACCAAGAGCTGGTTCTTTGAGAAGATCAACAAGATAGACAAACTCTTAGTCAAGCTAACTAAAAGGCAGAGAGACAGCACCCAAATCAACAAAATCAGAAATGAAAAGGGGGACATAATTACAGACACTGAGGAAAACCAAACAATAATTAGGACTTACTTCAAAAGTCGATACGCAACAAAATTTGAAAATCTAAATGAAATGGATAATTTTCTTTATCGATTCCACTAACCAAAGATAAATCAGGACCAGGTAAATCAATTAAATAGTCCTATATCCCCCAATGAAATAGAAGCAGTCGGCGAAAGTCTCCCATCCAAATAAAGCCCAGGACCAGATGGCTTCAGCCAGAATTCTACCAGACCTTCAAAGAAGAGCTAACACCAATTCTCTTCAAACTATTCCACAAAATAGAAAGAAGGAACATTACCAAACTCATTCTATGAAGCCACAGTCACCTTGGTACCTAAACCTCACAAAGACTCAACAAAGAAAGAGAATTTCAGGCCAATCTCCCTTATGAACATTGGATGCAAAAATACTTAACAAAATATTTGCAAACCGAATCCAAGAACACATCAAAGATATTATCCACTATGACCAAGTAGGCTTCATCCCAGGTATGCAGGGGTGGTTCAATATACTGAAATCCATCAATGTGATCCACCATATTAACAAACTAAAAGAGAAAAAACCCACATGATAATCACCCTAGATGCTGAAAAAGCATTTGACAAAATCCAACATCCATTCAGGTTTAAAGTATTGGAGAGATCAGGGATACAAAGCACATATCTAAACATAGTACAGGCGATATACAGCAAGCCTATAGCCAACATCAAATTAAACAGAGAGAAACTTAAAGCAATCCCACTGAAATCAGGGACAAGACAAGGCTGTCCACTCTCTCCATATCTCTTCAACATAGTGCTGGAAGTCCTTGCTAGAGCAATAAGACAGTTGAAGGAGATCAAGGGGATACATATTGGAAAGGAAGAAGTCAAATTATCACTATTTGCAGATGATATGATAGTATACCTGAGTGACCCCAAAAACTCTACCAGGGAACTCCTACAGCTGATAAACATCTTCAGCAAAGTGGTCAGATATAAAATTAACTCAAAAAAAAATCAGTAGCCCTCCTGTATACAAAAGACAAAAGGGCTGAGAAAGAAATTAGAGAAACATGAAATTTGCAGGCAAGTGGTGGGATCTAGAAAAGATCATTCTGAGTGAAGTATCCCAGAAGGAGAAAGACAAACTTGGTATATACTCGCTTATATAGACCTACAAGACATGATAAACATAATGAAATCTACACACCTATAGAAGATAATCAAGAAAGTGGACACAGGCAAAGGTGATTAATCCTCATTTAGAAAGACAAATGGGATGTGCATTGAACTTATGACAGGAGTCTACCACAAAAGGCATCTGAAAGACTCTACCTAGCAGTGTTTCAAAGCAGACACTAAGACTCATAACCAAACCCTCGGCAGAGTGCAGGGAATCATATGAAAGAAGGGAAGTTAGTATGATATGGAAAGGATAGGAGCTCTACAAGGACCAAATATATCTGGGCACAGGGTCTTTTCTGAGACTGACACTCAACCAAGGACCATCTATGGATATAACCTAGAACTTCTGCTCGGATGTGGCCCGTGGTAGCTCAGTAACCAAGTAGTTTTCCAAAGTAAGGGGAACACGGACTATTTCTAACAGGATCTCAAGGGCAGGCTGTTTGACACCCCCCCACCCCCAGGGGAGGAGCAGTCTGTTAGGCCACAGAGGAGGACTTTGCAGCCAGCCCTGAAGATACCTGATAAAACAGGGTCAGATGAAAGGGGAGGAGGTCCTCCCCTATCAGGGGACTTGGAAAGGGGCAGGGAGGAGACCAGGGAGGGAGTGTGAGGTTGGGGAGGGAATTAGGGAGCGGGATACACCTGGGACACAGAGTTAACAAAATGTAACTAAAAAGAAAAATAAAATAAAAATAAATAAATAAAGAAATTAGGGAAACAACACCCTTCACAATAGCCACAAATGGCATAAAGTACCTTGGTGTAACCCTAACCAGGCAATTCAAAAACTTGTATGAAAAAAATTTCAAGTCTCTGAAGAAAGAATTTGAAGAAGATATCAGAGGATGGAAAGATCTCCCATGCTCATGGCTTGGCAGGATTAACATAGTAAAAATGGCCAATCTTACCAAACGCAATCTACAGATTCAATGCAATTCCCATCAAATTGCCAACACAATTCTTTTCAGACCTGGAAAGAAAAATTCTCAACTTCATATGGAATAACAAGAAACCCAGAATAGCTAAAACAATCCTCTACAATAAAAGATCTTCTGGAGGTATCTCTATCCCTGATCTCAAGCTGTACTATAGAGCAACAGTTATAAAAACTGCATTGTACTGGCATAGAAACAGAATGGTGGATCAATGGAACGGAACAAAAGACCCAGAAATAAACCCACACACTTATGGACACCTGATTTTTGACAAAGATGCTAAAACCATACAATGGAAAAAAGATAGCATCTTCAACAAATGGTGCTCGTCCAACTGGAGGTCTACATGTAGAAAAATGAAAATAGATCCATACTTATCACCCTGCACAAAACTGAAGTCCAAGTGGATCCAAGACCTCAACATAAAACCAGACACATTAAATCCGCTAGAAAAAAAAAGTGGGGAATACCTTAGAACTCATTGGTACAGGAGAAAACTTCCTGAACAGAACACCAACAGCACAGGCTCTAAGAGCAACAATCAATAAATGGGACCTCATGAAACTTCGGTGAAGCAAAGGAAACTGTCATCAAAACAAAACGACTGCCTAAAAATTGGGAAAGAATCTTGACCAACCCTTTTTCTGATAGAGGACTCATATCCAGTATATTTAAAGAACTAAAGAAGCTGAAAAGCAGCAAACCAAGTAATCCACTTAAAAAATGAGGAACAGAGCTAAACAGAGAACTCTCTGTGAGGAATATCTAATGGCAGAGATGCATTTAAAGGAATGCTCAAACTCATTAGCCATTAGGGAAATGCAAATCAAAACAACCTTGAGATTTCACCTTATACCCATCAGAATGGCCAAGATCAAAAAGTCAAGTGACAACACATGCTGGAGAGGTTGTGGAGAAAGGGGAACCCTTCTCCACTGCTGGTGGGAATGTAAACTTTTACAACCACTCTGGAAATCAATCTGGCGATTTCTCAGACAACTAGGAATAGTGCTTCCCCAAGATCCAGCCTTACCACTCCTAGGCATATATCCAAAAGAGGCTCAAGGACTCAAAAAAGACAACTGCTAAACCATGTTTTTAGCAGCTTTATTTGTAATAGCCAGAAGCTGGAAACAACCCAGATGCCCCTCAACTGAAGAATGGATGCAGAAACTGTGGTACATCTATACAATGGAGTATTACTCAGCAATGAAAAATAAGGAAATCATGAAATTTTCAGGTAAATGTTGGGACCTGGAAAGGATCATCCTGAGTGAGTTTTCCCAGAAGCAAAAAGACACACGGTATAAACTCACTCATATAAACATACAACATAGGACAAAACCACTAAGATCTGTGCATCTAAAGAAACTAAGCAAGAGAGAGGACCCTAACTAAAATGTTCAATCCCCACCTGAAAGTTAAAAGAGGATGGACATCAGAAGAAGAAGAAAACAGGAAACAACCTAGTAACCTGCTACAGAGGTCCTCTGAAAGCCAGAAGAAGAAAACAGGAAACAAACTAGTAACCTACTACAGAGGGCCTCTGAAAGCCTCTGCCCTGCAGATTATCAAAGCATATGTTGAGCCTGATGGCCAACTGTCAGGCAGAGTGAATGGAATTTTATGTAAGAAGTGGGAAATCGCAAGAGCTGGAGAGGACAGGAACTCCACAAGGAGAGCAACAGAACAAGAAAATTTGAACATAGGGAACTTCTCAGAGACTCATACTCCAACCATGGACATTCATGGAGATAACCTAGAACCCCTGCACAGATGTACCCCATGGCAGTTCAGTGTCCAAGTGGGTTACCTAGTAATGGGAAGAGACACTGCCTCTGACATAATCTGATTGGCCTGCTCTTTGATCACCTCCCCCTGAGGGGGGAGCAGCCTTACCAGGCCACAGAAGAGGACAATGCAGCCACTTTTGATGAGAACTGATAGACTTAGATCAGAAAGGAGAGGAGGACCTCCCCTATCAGTGGACTTGGGGAGTGGCATGCATGCAGAAAGGGAAGGGAGGGTGGGTTCGGGAGGGCAGGTGGGAGGGGCTTATGGGGGGGATACAAAATGAATAAAGTGTAATTAATAAAAAAAATCAAGGAATAATGAAATAATGAAAATTTCAGGCAAATGGTGGAACTAGAAAATATCATCCTGAGTGAGGTATCCCAGAAGCAGAAAGACACACATGGTATATACTCACTTTTAAGTGGATAGTAGACATATAATATAGGATAAACATAATAAAATCTGTACACCTAAAGAAGCTAAGCAAGAAGAAGGACCCTGGGTAATATGATCAATCCTTATTCAGAAAGGCAAATGGGATAAACATTAGAAGAAGGAGAAAACAGGGAACAGGACAGTTGCTTACCACAAAGAGCCTTTGAAAGACTCTACTCAGCAGCAGGGTATCCAAGCAGATGCTGAGACTAATAGAACTTTTGGCAGAGCGCAGGGAATCATTTGAAAGTTGAGGGAGCTAAAAAGACCTGGAGGGGACATGAACTCCACAAGGAGAGCAACAGAACCAAAACATCTGGGCATAGGGGTCTTTTCTGAGAGTGATACTCCAACCAAGGACCATGCTTGGAGATAACCTAGGACCCCTGCATAGATGTTGCCTATGGCAACTCAATCTCCAAGTGGGTTCCAAGGGGAACAGTGGTTGTCTCTGACATGAACTTAGTGGCTGGTTCTTTGATCACCTCCCCATAAGAGGGAGGTAGCCTTACCAGGCCACAGAGGAAGACAATGCTTCCAGTCCTGATGAGAACTTATAGGCTAGGATCAGATGAAAGGGGAGGAGGACCTCCCCTATCAAGATACTGGGGGAGGATCTTGGGAGAAGAGGGAGGAAGGGCAGAATATGGAGGGGTGAGGGAGGGGGCTACAGCTGGGATACAAAGTGAATAAATTGTAATAAATAACATTTTTTAAAAAAATTTTAAAAATGTCATCATAAAATTTTCAGGGAAATGGATGGAACTACAAAAAATTGTCCTGAGAAAGCAACCCAGACCCAGAAAGACAAACATAATATGTACTAAATTATAAATGGCTATTAGTTGCTAAGTAAAGGAAAATCATGCTACAACCCACAGAGCCAGGCTAAGTAACAAAGAGGACTATAGGGAAGATGCATGGATCTCCAAGGAAGGGGTAATAGAATAGATTTGTGGGTAAATGTGGGAGTAGGTCTAGAGAACTGGAGGGATCATGTGGGATTAAGGAACAAAGGAACAAAGGAAGAGAGTTCAGGGAAAGACAGCAGGAATGGAAGGCATTTAAGAGATGATATGGAAATCTAGTGCACCAGAAACATTCAGGTATCTATGAGAGTGACCTGATCAAGGACTACTAGTGATGGAGGACACAGAAGCCTAATTGGCCATCTTCTGTAACCAGATAAGTCTCCCAGTTGTGGGATGGGCTTACCAAACCAGACACAATACAGTTTACTCACACCTGTCCTGCCAACAAGATATGCTTGGTGTATCAGAGCTTATGGACTAGTCCAGCCAATAACAGGTCTAATTTGAGGTCCAAGCCACTAATGGGAGCTAATGCCCATCATTTCCTGGATGGCCAGGCACCTGACTCAGAGAACAAGAGCGGAACAACAAAGGAGCCAACAAAATGTTTTCTAATGATATTCTGTTATAATCATAGACCAATGCCTAGCCCAATCATCATCAGAGAAGCTTCCTCTGACAACAGATGATAGTAGATACAGAGACCCACATATAAACATTAGGCAGAGCTCAGGGAAAGCCAAAGAAGAAGAGGAATAAAGATTGTAGGAGCCAGAAAAATCAAGGACACCAGGAAAATCAAGCACAGAATTGACTAAGTAGGGCTCATAGGGGTTCACAGAGACTGAAGCAGCAATCACAGAACCTGCAAGGATCTGCACTAGGTCCTCTGCATATATATTCTGGTTGTTTAGCTTGTGATTTTTTTCTGGGACTTCTAACAGTTGGAATGGGAGTGTCTCTGACTCTTTTGCCTATTTGTGGAACTCATCCAGCCTTGATATGAGGGTCAGTTTTAGTCTTATTGCATCTTGTTATGCCATGTTCTGGTAATATCCATGCAAAACATGTTCTGTTCTGTTCTAAAGTAAAGGAGAGGAAGAGTGGATATGAGTGGGCTGCTGGAAAGAGTTGGGGGGAGGGAGGCTATGTTTGAAATGTATTATTGTATGATAGAAGAATAAATTAAAAGGAGAAAGAGAATGAGAAAAAAATTCTGAGTGAGCTAGCCCAGACAACAAAGGCAAATATGGTATGCATTCAATATATGGGTATATTAGCTTTTAAGTAAATGTAATTAAGTTTTAAACCATGGACCCAGAGAGGTTAGGTGAAGAGAAGAGCTATAGGTGGTAAGACAGATCTATCTGGGAAGGGGAAATAGAAAAGAGTGTGGACACCGTGGTGAGGGGTGCTCGTGGGAATGGGAGGAATCAGGATGTGTAGATGGATGGAGAGAAGCCTGGGAGAAACAGCTGGAGGTAGGGATCATTTGGGTGGTGGTATAGAAACCTAGTTGAGTGGAAACTCCCTGGAATCTAAGGTTAACCCTACTGAAGACCCCTAATAATGAAGCATGCAGAATCTAAAATGGCCACCTCTTGTGGCCAGGTAAGGATTCCAGTTGTGGTACTGAGTTACATTCAGGTTATTATTATTTTTTAATTTAGACACTTATTGATTTAAACTAGCCTTTTAGAAAACTGTTATTGTATCCCATAAGTTTGAGTATGATTCTGATAGATCTGCCTTTATATGATACTTGGCCTTTTTCACTTGTAGCTTTTAATATTTTTTTCTTTGTTCTATAAATTTAGTCTTTTGCTTATTATGTGGCAGGAGGAGTTCCTTTTCTGGTCTCGTCAATTTGGTGTTCTGGAGATTCTTGTATGTTTAAGATCTCCTGTGCTCATGGATTGGTAGGATTAATATAGTGAAAATGGCCTTCTTACCAAAAGCAAACTACAGATTTAATTTTATCAAAATGGCAGCTTAGTGTCCAAGTGGGTTCCCTGGTAAGGGGAACAGGGGCTGTCTCTGACATGAACTCAGTAACTGGCTCTTTGATCACTTCCCCTTCGTGTTCTCTGCTCCTGAGGTGGGAGCAGACTTACTAGGTCACAGAGGTAGACAAGGCAGCCAGTCCTGATGAGACCTGATAGGCTACGGTCAGATGGAAGGGGAAGAGGACCTTCCCTATCATTGGACTTAGGGAGGGGCATAAGAGGAGAAGAGGAACAGAGGGTGGGACTGAGAAGGGACAAGGGAGGAGGCTATAGCTGGGATACAAAGTAAATAAATTGTAATTAATAAAAAATAAATAAATTTGAAAAAATACCAACAAAATTCTTTACATAAGTTGAAAGAACAATTTTCTTTTTTTCTTCCTTTCACTCTTTTTTTTAAATTTAATTTTATTTTTTTCTCATCAGTTACATTTTATTAACTCTGTACCCCAGCCGTGTCCCGATCCCTCATTCCCTCCCAGTCCCTCCCTCCCTCCCTCCTCTCCACCGTGCCCCTTGCCAAGTCCACTGATAGGGGGGACCTCCTCCCCACTCTTATCTTTTAGTCTGTTCCTTACATCAGCTGTCCTTCTGAAATAGGTAGTATTACTTCTCTTAGAAGTATTGGTGCTTCTAGGCCTGGTGCAATGTTCATGCTTTTAATCTTAGCACTTGGGAGGCAGAGGCTAGTGGAGTTTTGTGAGATTAAGGCTTGTTCCAAGAAATACCAGGCTGTTCAGAGCTACATATTGAGACCCTTTCTGAGGGTGAACCAGGAATGTTGGTGTTTCTTACTTTATTTAGCAAAAATTCTTGTATCATGGTTCCCAAACATATTTTTAACTTTCTGGTTTAATTTTCCATAATTTTCTGCCTCAGAATTTTTACACTTCTCCTTTTGTTATTTATTTCTCCCTTATTATCATTTTTAATTAATTCATTCTCATTGTCTCTTTGTCTTCATCTCTGTTTCTCTGTCTCTGTTGCTTTCCTTCCCTTTACCCCATCTCTTTTCCCATCTCCCTCCCTCATATTTGTGCATGGTAACTCATAGGTTTTAGAGTGTATATGGAAACCTGTAGGTGTCAGAAGATAACTTGTAAGAGTTGGTTCTCCTCCCACCATGTGGTTTCCAGGAGTCAAACTTCAATCGTTAGTTTCAAGCACAGCGGATACCTTTGCCTGTGGTTTGGGGAACTTGCCTTAGCTTGGCTTGGATTTCTTTTTATCCCAGATAACTACTAGAGTCACTCTATGCCATCTTGTTAGTCTTTCCTTGAATGCTACTTTTTCTTTTCTTTTTTTTTTTTTTTGTATTTTATTTTTTTCTTATCAGTTACATTTTATTAACTCTGTACCCCAGCTGTGGCCCGATCCCTCATTTCCTCCCAGTCCCTCCCTCCCTCCCTCCTCTCCACCGTGCCCCTTGCCAAGTCCACTGATAGGGGGGACCTCCTCCCCATTCATCTGCTCCTGTTTTATCAGGTATCTTCAGGACTGGCTGCAAAGCTCTCCTCTGTGGCCTAACAGGACTGCTCCTCCCTTGGGGGGTGGGGAGGCCAAAGAGCCAGTCATTGAGTTCCTGTTAGAAATAGTCCTTGTTCCCCTCACTATGGGAAACCAATTGGCTACTGAGCTACCACAGGCTACATCTGAGCAGAGGTTCTAGGTTACATTCATACATGGTCCTTGGTTGCATGTCAGTCTCAGAAAAGACCCTGTGCCCAGATATCTTTGGTCCGGAAAAAAAAAATCAAACCTCAGACTAGCTAAAACAATCCTGTACAATAAAAGATCTTCTGGAGGTATCTCCATCCCTGATCTGAAGCTGTACTACAGAGTAACATTAATAAAAACGCCATAGTACTGGCATAGAAAAAGACTAGTGGATCAAAGGAATCAAATCAAAGACCCAGAAATAAACTCCCACACCTAGGGATACTGGATTTTTTGCAAACAAGCCAAAGTCTTACAATGGAAATAAGAGAGAATCTTCAATAAATTGTGCTGGTCTAACTGAATGTGTACATGTAGAAACATACAAATTGACCCATATTTATTACCCTGCACAAAAGAAAAGTCCTAGTGGATCAAATATTTCAACATAAAACCAGACACACTAAATCTGTTAGAGGAAAAGATGAGGAAAATCTTGACCTCATTGGCATGGGATACAACTTCCTAAACAGACAATGACAGCACATGCTCCAAGATCATCAATCAATAATTGGAACATCATGAAACTGAAAAGCTTCTGTAAAGAAAAGGACACTGTTGTCAAAACAAAATAAAAGCCTACAGACTGGGGAAAGTACTTCACCAACCCTGAATCTGGCAGAAGGCTAATATCCAGTATATATAAAGAACTCAAGAAATTAAATAACAACTAACAAAATAATCCAATTAAAATGGGGTACAGAGTTAAACAGAATTCTTAATGGAGGAAAATAGAATGACAGAGAAACACTTTAAGAAATCCTCAACATCCTTAGTCATCTGGGAAATGCAAATCAAAATGAGCCTGAGATTCCTAGCCATCACAATGGCTAGGATCAAAAATTCAAGGGACAACACACGCTGGAGAGGTTGTGGAGAAAGGGGAACCCTCCTTCATTGCTGGTAGGAATGTAAACTTGTACAACCACTTTGGAAATCAACCTACTGCTTTCTCAGACAATTGGGAATACCTCAAGATCCAGCTGTACCACTCCTGGACATTTATTCGCAAGATGCTAAACAATAACACAAGGATATTTGTTCACAGCAACTTTGTTCATAATAGCCAGAATCTGGAAACAACCAGACATCCTTCAGCTGAGAAATGGATAAAGAAATTGTGGCACATTTACAGAAAGGAATACTACTCAGTGATTAAAAACAAGGAAATCATGAAATGTGCTGGCAAATGGGTGGAACTAGAAAAGATCATCCTAAGTGAGGTTACCCAGAAGCAGAAAGACACATATGGTACATAATCACTTATTAGTGGATATAAGCCATGTAATAAAGGATAAACATACTGAAATCTATAGTCCTAAAAATGCTAAACAACAAGAAGTACCCTAAGGAAGAGGCTGAAACCTCACTCAGAAGGGCAAACAGGATAGATATCAGAAGTAGGAGAAGACAGGGAACAGGAGAGGAACCTTCCTTTGGGGTCCTCTGTAAGACTGTACCCATTAGGGTATGGAGACCAATGCTCAGTTTACAGCCAGACTTTGGGCAAAGTGCATGAAACCTTGTAGACAAAGAGGGAAATAGAAAGAAATGGAGGGGAAAGGAACTCCACAAAGAGACCAATGGGGCCCAAAAAACCTGTGCCCAGGGGAACCAGCAGAGACTGATACTCCAACCAAGGACCATGCATGGAGAGACCTGGACAATCAACTCAGATGAAGCCCATAGGCTGCTCAGTTTTCAAGTGGGTTCCCTAGTGAGGGGATCAGTGGCTGTCTCTAACTTGAACTCAGTGGTTGGCTCCTCGATCACCTCTCCCTGGGGGGTGTGGGTAGTAGCCTTGCCAGGATACAGAAGAAGATGATGCAGCCTGCCTTGATGAGACCTGATAGGCTAGGTCAGACAGAAGGGGAAGAGGTCTTCCCCTATCAGTGGAATAGGAGAGGGACATAGAGGGAGAAGAGGTAGAGTGGATGTGACTGGGAGGAGAGGGCTACAGCCAGGAATCAAAGTGGAAAGATAGATAGATAGATAGATAGATAGATAGATAGATAGATAGATAGATAGATAGATAGATAGACAGACAAGAAAGGAAAAAAGTTTGGGTATGCTGTGTATTCATTGTCATTAAGTTCTCAAAAGTTTTCAATTTCTTTATTTCTGTCTTGACCCAATTTTAATTTGGTATAGTTTTTTTTTTTTTTGGTTCAGTTTCCATGAGTTTATAAGCTTTCTTATATATCTGTTATTGTCAACATCAAACTTTAATCTGTGGTAGTCAGATTAAAAGGAAGAGTATTGTTTGCTTGCTTGTTTTTCGTATTAGTTTAAACTTGCTTTGTGTCAACGTACATAGTCTACTTTGAAAAATGTTCCGTGCGGTGCTGAGAAGATTGGATATTCTTTTTTTGGGGGAGGCGAAATGTTCTGTAATATCCATTATGTTCACTTGGTTTATAGCTTCATCAGATCCAGCATTTATTTTTGTTGTTATTTTTTTGTTATTCAGTTTTCTCTGAGTGACTTATTAACAAGAGTTGGGTGTTGAAGTCTCCCCAAATCAGTTGCAGGTCAATATGTGATTTAAGATACAAAGTGTTTCTTTTACAATTCAGTTCTTTTCTCTTTGGTGAATAAAGGTTAAGAATTGCAACATATTTTTTGGTCATTTTTTCATTTGGTGAATATATAGTGTTGTTTCCTTTCTTTTCTAAATAATTTTCGTGTGAAGAATATTGTGTTAGATATTATAATGCCTATACAAAATGTTGTTTAATCTAATGTCTTGAAATATTGTACCTACATAGTAAATAAACATCACAAATACCAGAACTGAGATATAGCACTTTTTCCACTTTTAGTTGCCTCTGGCATATGGAATTCATATCCTTTTTTGGCATACACATATCCACTGTATGGACTAGATGATATTCCTTCGAAGTTATGTTTTAGTTACTTTTGTCAAACATTAGTTAAATATATTTACATGGACTTATTTTTGTGTGTATGTCTACTTTACTTATTAATCTATGTATCTTTTTTAATGCCAGCCTCCTACTGTTGTATCAAAATAACTCTGTGGTCTCATAAAATGACTTGGCATTAGGTATAGTGAAATCAGAAACTTTGATTTGCTTTATTTTATTTTCTCATGTATTATTTTAGTTGCACCATGTCTTTTCTGTTTCTATGTAAATTGTGGAATTTTTTTCCATCTAATACTGTATTACATAGTACTGTATTACACATCAGTATCAGCGATATCTATAATGTTCCTTCTGTTTCACTTTTCTCTTGGCTTTCTCCACCTTAAAGCCTGATATAAGCCCTCCCAATTAATCATGTGCTAATGCTTTCCAGTTGTACTGAGTTTGTGCTCTTCTATTGCTGTGTATGTGTCAGCAGATTCTTTTGATTACCCTGTTTTGACAAATGAATAACCTTTTCTAACTTCCTTTTTTCTTATTTTTTTCATTATTATTATTATTACTACAATTGATTTACTTTGTGCCCTGGCTGTAGTCCCTTCTGTCAACTCCTCCTGGTCTCACCCTCCTTTCCTCTCCCGCTCTATGTCCCTCCCCTAGTCCACTGATAGGGGAGGTCCTCCTCCCCTACTATCTGACCCTCGCCTATCAGGTCTCACCAGGACTACCTGGATCCTCTTTCTCTGTGGCCTAGTAAGTCCACCTCAACAAGAGGAGATGATCAAAGGGCAGGCAACCAAATTCATGCTACTGACTGCTCCTGATCCCTGTACTAGGGAACCACCATTGAGAATGAGCTGCCCATGGGTTACATCTGAGCAGTGGTCTAGGTCCTCTCCATGCCTGGTACTTGGTTGATATATCAGTCTATGCAGGCCCTCCTGGGCTCAGTTTTTTTGGCTCTGTTGCTCTCCTTCTGGGGCTCCTTGCTCCTCCAAGTCTTTCTTTCTCCAGATTCTTCCATAAAATTCCATGAACTCTGCCCAAAGTTAAACAATCTCTTATCTTTTAAAAGTAATGAGAGTTTTACACATCCTTTATGTGAGCATATATAGGTTATTCATCTACTTTATCTTTGGTGAATGTTCTTAGAATTTCAGTACTACTGAATGCTTTTTAATTCAGTATATTTTGCCCAGATTAGCGTCTTCAATGAATGTGACTAAATACCATAAATAATGAATTCATGCTTACTAATTAAAAATGCAATGATAGTTCTACTGATATAGTTCAGGGGCCAACTGTGTGCTTAGCATGAGCCAAGAGCATGGTTCAATTCTAAAGACCAACACACACACACACATACACACACACACACACACACACACACACACACACAGATAACAATCACACCAAAACAAGCAAACAGACCAGAAAACCACTTTAACAGTTTTATTTTCATAGGCAAAAGATTCATGTTGGTTTGGAACATTGTCTAGTAAAGGAACATTTTTTTTCTCTTTCTTATAAGTAAGTTTTGTGTTTGTTTCTCTCTTTTTTTTCTTTCTTATTTGTTTCATATCTGGAGAAAACTTCCAGCACATCTGCTTTAAAAATACATCTCTCAGGCAGCTCTGTCATTATGTTTTCATATCCTGAGAAGAACATTTTTTCAGTTTATATTTGAGACTATAAAATGGTTTTGTCTGATTAGACTTGGTTAACTAAATGTCTTTGAATACTTCTGTCTAGTAACAAAATTCAACAGATCCTTTATGCCATGCCATTGAATTTCTTTTGTTTTCCAGCTTCTTCCAGTATTCCCAGCTTCATTGCTGAAGACTTTCTTTGGGAAAAACTCAGTCTCCTTTGTCAAATTTTTCAACTGTGTAGAATATGTCTTGCCACTTCATTGCAGGTTCAGATGCTTCTATGGGGATAATTTTGTGGTTTAACATTGTTTTTGAATGTGTTTACTTGTAACAAATGACTTTGTGACTGTTTTTCCAGAGACCACTTTCTTATAGGGATGTCTTTTTTAGAGCAGCAGCATAACACCTTTTGGAACATCAGTTCATTCTTCCACTCACAGATTTAATGGCTTTCTCATCTCAAATAAGCATCTTGAAGTCTGTGTATCCTATTTTGCACTTTAATGCCCAATAATAATAACACATGTATAAATTCTTCATCCTTGCATAGTTTTCTTGAAAAAAAATTTCTTGTGGAAGTGTTAAGCAGCCTTATAATTCTACATTATCTGTACATTCCAAATGAAGAGTTTTCACATTTTTTTTTCATAAAGGGAAGCACAATGTAGCTTCTATTTGGCTCAGGTGAATTGCCAGTATCATTATTATAGTGCTTTTAGCACACTGTTAACAAAAATAAATGCTATTTTTGATAAATCAAAACAATAACATGAGAGCTGATTTGATAATCAAGAGAGCCATATATATGGATAATTAGCAAATTTTGTGTCCAGTACTGATATGATAGACAAAGATTAACTCACTTCCTGTCTTATCAGAGTGGCAGACTAATTATTTCTTCCTATTAGTCACAATATTACACAATTTTGAACCCATAACATGTTTACTTACGGGATTTTCTACTCAGGTTTTCAACCTGTGCTTGACTGTGTAACTGAATTTCCAGTAATTTGCAGTAAGGGTCACTGCTAGACATATTTCAGAGATGTAATTTTTTCCTCAGTTTTAAGATGTCTGAATTTTGACAATTTAATTGTTCTCATTGAACAGCACTTGTAATGTTGACATCATAACCTGTATCAATGTATCAAAATCATATTGTAGATATCAAATTTTGGGCAATAACTGAAATTATAATGTAGAATTCTTTTATGAAATACTGAATCATGTTATTTTTTTTTTACCAACACCAAGGATTATTAGTGTGAAAAGAATAAAGAAATTGATGATTCCGAGTCTTATGTCTTTATTTTGAAGGGTTCATTTTAGAGTACTTCATGTAAATGTTTTATTTTTGTGTGTTTGCACAAGACTGACATCTAAACAGATGGGTATTTAATTGTAAAACCAACTAAAAGTGATAAGAAATAATAGGCCAGTGCTAAATTGACAGATGCTTTCTCTTTATAAAAGCTGCATATATTGACAGTCTTAGGGAATTCATTATTCTGACATTTGGGCTCTATTAAAAGAGAAATCAAATCTTATCTAAAGACACTAAGGAAAGACTAGGAACATCCACTTTAAATAAAAGTATAAGTCCTTGCCTGAAGCCCTGAAGAAAGCAGGATAATCAGCTTTAATTTTCCCTATACTTGTGTATGTATTTATTTTATACTAAACAACAACAACAAACACACACACACACACACACACACAAACCTTTGACAATAACAGCTATTTTTATCCAATTAGTTTATGTTTTCCTTTGACTGTAATGCATAGAAATTTTCCTTAGCAATTGGGCACAGTAGAATTCTCTGGTGTTATGATTTTTTGTGAGAAGTTTAAGTCCGATGGAGACTACATAGATGATATTGTGCACATATGTGTATGTAAATTTAATTCAGCTCCCATTGGAAGACAGTTATGTAGGACAGCATTAAGCCAAG
Source organism: Psammomys obesus (assembly GCF_907164565.1). Classification (NCBI taxonomy): domain Eukaryota; kingdom Metazoa; phylum Chordata; class Mammalia; order Rodentia; family Muridae; genus Psammomys; species Psammomys obesus. The sequence goes on from NW_026596069.1 coordinate 29,283,179, forward strand.
CTGCTGCAATGAATATTATATGCACCTATCTACTGTCAGACTGAAGCAGGAAGACCTCCACATATTTGATCCTGGTTTGTAGATATAGTGAGTTCCAAGCTAGCCTAAGATTCACAGTAAGATATTGTCTCAAGATAAAACAGAATGAAATTAAACAACAACAAAATAAAGATGCAAAAATAGATGTAGCACATGGCAGCTCAGTATCCAAGTGAGTTTCTTAGTAAGGGGAACAGGGGCTGTCTCTGACAAGAACTCAATGGCTGGCTCTTTGACCCCCTCCCCTTGAAGGGGGACCAGCCCAGCTAGGCCACAAAGGAGGACAATGCAGCCAGTCCTGATAAGCCAGTCCTGATAGGCTAGGGTCAGATGGAAGGGGAGGAGGACTTCCCCTATCAGTGGACTTGGAGAGCGACATGAGAGGAGATGAGGAAGGAAGGGTAAGATTGGGATGGAATGATGAAGGGGGCTACAGCTGGCATACAAAATGAATAAATTGTAAAAAAAAAAAATCCACAGGGATATAGAGATGGTTCTGAGGATAAGAGCAGCACTTGCTCTTCCAGAGGACTCAGGCTCAGTTCCCAGTACATACAAAGAGATTTACAACCGTCTCTAAATCTGGTTCCAGTGACCCTCCTCTGGCCTCTATGAGCAATGGATGAGTACATAATGGTCAAGTATAAAACCTGTAAATTTAAATTATTTGACATTTTTCCCTAAAGAGCAGTTATCACTTCAGTAAAGTGAATGAGTTTCCCAACTGAGCCTACTATATCTATCATGTAAATATGAAGCTAAATGAAACCATACATATAAGCAGTCTTCATCAAATTATGCAAACATTCATTTTAATGTAATGATCATTTAATTTTTCAATTTTCTTCATTACAACTTTATTTTACTGATAATAAAATTAAGCATAAATAAATTTTATGACATTTCAATGTACTTATTACATGCTAAAAATAAACTCTTATTATTTTATGAATTATTTTAAATCTAGAAATACATTTGAAAATTACAAATTTTATTGTTTATAATATTCAAATTACAACAGTAAAATTCACTGTATTGAACAATACCTTTCAGTAACCTCTTGTAAGAACAGACAAAGCAAAGGGATATAAAAATTTGATTACCCGAGTGCTTCATCTTAATGATTTTAAATCACGAAATGATTCAAAAGCAGTTGTTTTCCCCTATTTTTCTTCTTCTAACAAAGCATTTCTATAGTGATGAAAACAATAAAAGTTTTAAATGATTTAAAAACATTCTCAAATGTATTGTACTGTTTTTCGAGGTGCAAACTAATCTATCTCTTGTTTATGTGATTAGATCACATCTTTGTGCTCTCTTTTCTCCCTTTATTCAGCAGTAAGCTAGCCTATCTCTTCCAAGTGTAACAGAGATATCAAATCTGACAGGTGTTTTTTTTTTATACCAGTTCATGGCAAGATTCTAAAATGTGTCTATTTGAAAGATATTCCTCTAAGGCTGAGGTGTATAACAGCTTATAAATAACAGGGGAAGGTAAGAAAGTACAGCTCCCTATCAGGTTATAGAAACCAAACACAGAGATTCTGTTTTGTGTTATTCCTGAAACCAAGAATAGAGTTATTCTAATTTTGGGCATTAATTTCAGCCTCTTAACTTTATCATTCATTCATTTTTTCTCTAAGAAAATTATAATAAAATAGTATCTGAGATATTGGATTTAAGCAAATAACCATGGTTCTCAGAAATAAAGCAGGGATAATTATGTTGAAGTAATAAACAATCTTTCAACATAATATTTCTAGTACTTTACAAAGATCACCCAAATGTGGAAGTGAAAGAAATAATAACTCACCAGTTATAGAGATGTAGGATGTGTCACATGTGCTTCTAGAGTGTGCTGGTCTGAAGCCAAGTGCAGGCACTAGCCAGAGTGCTCTGAGCCTACCAAGGATAATTAGCATTAGAACTTCTTGAAAGTGCTCTAGTCACATCACTGATATGCATGGCTCTTATCTGGAAGTATAACTGTTGAGACTCCATGCTCAATGAATGTCTTTGGAACTTTTTTGAATTCATCCCTGCTTCTTCTGTGATCAAAACAGGCATATTCTACACTGTAGTTTGTGATTAATATGTAATTCTGTGGTGTTCTTGAGTACACACACATGCACACACACACACACAGACAAATCATATTGTCACTAGTATGTAAGATTTATTTTCTCTTTTGTGTTTTATTTAATTAAATAAGAATTCATTGATTCTAAAAACAAACCAGACAAAAATAAATAAATTCTTATCATCCTGAGTCAGATCTGAAGTGAAATATACTATATGATAGGATAGAAAAGAAGACCGAAATCTTTTTAAGCATTACTCAAATCCATAATTCATGGCAGCATTCTGTAGTGATCTGTGTAGAGAATCTATAATAACACAGTTAAGAAAGATAAGATTGCCAGTTGCAATAAAATCAACATTTATGGAAAAATACTACTGTTGAAATTTTAAACTAAATATTAGGAGCTATAAATAAGCTAGCATAACAATGAATGTCTGTTATCCTAAATTTGGGAAATTGAATCAAGGTCATTGATAGCTTTAAGCCATCTGGGTCACAGAGAAATACCCTATGTTGGAGTAGATAAGTAAAGTCATAAATGAGGTGACGATTAAAATGTAAATGTGTCTGGTCAAGTTTCATGAGGGTTTGGCACTCTCTAACACACACAAAATAATATATCTTCCTCCATCTAATTTCTTTTCAATATTCTCAGATGGTTTACAGGTCTTACTGATAATTTGCAATAGTTAAGTGATTGGAATGCTCACGACATCACCAACCTCTACAAAGATTACATGCTTATGGGTGTATCCAAGAATGTTGAAATTTTGCACAAATCAATAAAAAAAATCAAGGAAATGTAAGAATACAGAAACCAGTATAGGTGATATAAATTTATACCAAGCATTTTATTTGCAATTCAAGTATCTAAGTGCCTCTGATAGGACTGCTGCAAGTCTCATTACCTGAGCTTTACTTTTAGAACCACAGGATGGAAGGAGAGAACAGATCCATGAAGCTTATCTTCGCACTTCCACATTGGCATCACAAGAGCACACACACATGCTTGCATACACACAAGAAATTCTAATAGCAAAGAAGCTTTGTAATAAATGCAAGGCTTGACCTATCTTGATGTGGACTTACTCGTTCTGTGTTTATATACTTAAATTTTATTTTCTTGTTTAGATGGTCATAGTATTTATATATATTCAAGGGATTAACATTTTAAGTACAAAGGGCTTCCCTAGACATCAGGGGTGTTATATGTGACAGGTGGCAATTTAAAATGGTTTTATTAAAAAAAGAAAACTACTTGCAACCTTTTGTTTTGTATAAAATTATATGTAAGAAGACAGTGAAGCATTGATTAATTATTAATACTATGTGAAAATCAAGATTATCTGATTTCTAGACCAAGACTAAATGATGGAGTATGTCAGAAAATACAACAATTTAAATAATTAATTTTTTCTAATGTTTCTTTTAGAAAAAAATATTTTTCATATTTATCTCAGTTGATTTGTTATATATATATATATATTTTAGTAGCAAAAATTATTTTTCATTTGTTTTTATGTGATTTGTATGTTTAATTTAATTAGCTATAAAATCTAAGTCATCACACTAATCTCAGAATAGCAAATAAATCCCACTCTTACAATTTAAATTTAAATTCACTGACACAGTTACATAAAACATAGAAAAGAAGCATTTACTTAATTTTCTCACCAGTCCTGGGTCAGGAGAAGTGGCACAGATGCAGCTATGTTACTGCATATTTTTGTGTTCTCTTTATTGTTTCCTGTTTAGTGAAACATCTGCCTCATTTCACAGACTCCTAACACAGCTTCAAGCCCTAATAGACTCCACACTGTGTTTTATGGATTGTATTAGTTGAATTCCACTCTTCCCTTTATTCATCCAAGGAACATCTGTCCCATAAATCAGTGTTTAACAAGACAAATTGATAGGGTGGTGTGGAAACTCTCATTTTTAGATCTCTCAAACTTTTACTTGAAGTAATCCTTTCCATTTAAGAGCTAAAACTTCTTCTAGAAGTAACCATTCAATTATGAGTTTAGGAGAATATTGAAGTAAACAAATCTTCAAAATTAAATAGCATATCTAAAACTCAAGTAATTGGTATACATATAAAGTCCTACTTATTTGTTTCATAACTAATTAAAATGTGGTGGGAGAGACCTCTGCACTAAGACATAGACCACGTATCTATTTCACTAAGAATGCTCAGCACTATTTATATTGGCAAACGTGATATTCTTTGAAATGTAGTGTTTGTACAACCAGAGAATTATATCTTCCTAAATTAATTTTAGGACTTACTGGATATTCAGAATTCTAGAAGACTTGCAAGTAGCATAGGTTTTTCAAATGTCATGCCAATGTAATTAAAAATAATAAAATAAATGATAATTACATAAATGCATATATACATTATGAAAGTAAAGGATTTTCGCATATAATCATTGTATTATGTAACAAATCCAATCTCTATTACATAAAAAATAAACTATTAATATTTGTAATAAAACTTTTAAGAATTATACAAAAAGTCACATTGCCATTAAAACATCACATGCTTGTCTAACAACATTTAAAAATGGACAATTTCATGATTAAATTGAACAATATTTTTTAAGTATAAGGATAAATAAATAAACAACAAATGTATATTCTGATCTTATACAAAAGAAAATAATGACTATATTTATGTCCCCATGAGCCTTAATGTGAGAAAGAAACAAACAAAACTATAACTAACATTGTTTGACAGAAAACATTATTGATTTGAAACAAGACATGATTTAGGTAGGTTGCATCTGATCCTTGGTTTTAGGTTCACTTCCATCTCTGTTTACTATGGTAATTGTGCACAGCATAATGATTACTATCAGGTAACTCTCAAGATGGCTGGTATTCCGTTGGGTATGTTCATTTTCCTTGAAGTGGAGTGTAAATCATAAAGTGAGCCAGATAAAGGCTGAAGAGTTCTTTATCTCAGCCAAAGGTAATAAAACATATAGCCTAAGTTTGCTATTGACAAGGAGGCGCATATGCATAACACGTAGGACCAAAACAGTCATTCTTCTACTGGTATGGAAGATAAACAGAGAATAAAGCCACACAAATATTGAAGCTAGAGCATAAGTAAGAAATAACACCATTTACATAAAAATCAAGGACTCCATAGAAGACCTACAGAATCAGTTATCCTAGGCCCACAGAGTCAAATAACAAAAGCCTACGGGGTCTCACAGAGACTAACCACCAGACAAAGTGCATGCACTTTTGTAGCAGATGAGCACCTTGTTCTTCATGTGGGTCTCTCAACAACTGGAGCAGGGGCCGTCTATGACTCTGACGACTCCTTTTGCATTCTGTTCTCCTAACTGGGCTGCCTTGTCTGGCCTCAGGGGGACAGGATATGCATTGTCTTCCAGAAACCTGATGTGCCACCACAGGTTGGTACCTATGAGGGACATCCCCTTTCTCTGAGGAGAAGGTGACTGGGAGTAGAGGAGAGAAGGGCTGTGATCAGAATGTAAAGGGAATAAATAAATCAATTAGTGGAGAAAAAGTTATGATTAATATTTGTTTCCAAAATTAATCAAATATGACCAAAGCTTATTTTCTATTTGTTTTCAAATAGTTGTATCTAAGATGTATAGTTGAACTATAACATTCAGGGGATGAAAACACAAATTTTATATATTTTTTAGTGTTAACAGATTATTTTGACAAGAACATTATTGCTCTATAAAGCGTTTACATAAAATTAAGTTTATTATTTTTTCTCTCATAATAATCATTGTGATTATTATCTTATAATAATCTCCCATTATAATCATTATCTCTCATAACTGTGCACAGATACATATTTTTCTCCTGAGGTTCTTTCATTAAAATGTCCAGGAGTCCAGGTTCTACAACTACCACTCTAGATTCTAAAGGTCACAAGCTATCTGACTCATATGGCATATTCCTTTATTCCTAAAACCTCAGTTTATTTAACATTAATAAATAAAAATAAGAACTGTTATGTCAGATAGTGGCTAAATAATATCTTATATTCTAGGAAAATAAAATGTCTTGATACAAAGAATCAGTGAAAGTTGTTACTATTATTATGTTTGCCTTCTAATGTCAGTAGCATGTCACTGATTCCATTTAAGAAGTATCGAAGGTTGTGAGCCTTGCCTTTAATGGCTGAACCATCTCTCCATCCAGGATATGGAAGGAGACTCATAACCAAACTTTGGGCAGAGTGCAGGAAACCAACAGAGCCAAAAACCTGTACCGAGAGGCTGGGGGGTGGGCCTGCAGAGACCAATACTTCAACCAAGAACCATGCATGGAGAGGACCTAAGCCCCCTACTCAGTTTCTGAGTGGGTTCCCTAATAAGGGGGAAGGGGCTCTTTCTGACGTTAACTCAGTGACTGGCTCTTCGATCACCTCCACCTGGGGGGGGGTACAGCCTTGCCAGGCCTCAGAGGAAGATGATGTAGCCAGCCCTGATGAGACTTAGGGTCAGATAGAAGGGGAGGAGGTCCTCTCCTATCAATAGACTAGGGTATGGTCATAGGAGGAGAAGAGGGAAGGAAGGTGGGACTGGGAGGAGATAGAGAGGACTACAGCTGGGATACAAAGTGAATAAGTTGTAATAAATAAAATAAAATTATGTAAAAAAAAAAAAAGGACTAGTCACAAATCTTTGTAACTAAGCTGGACAAGGCAACCCAGTAGAACAAAAGAATCCCAAGAGCAAGAAAAAAAAAGGAAAAAAAAAAAAAAGGCAGAGACACCTCCAATTCCACAAGAACATCAAGCTACACAACCATGACCTAGCATAGACACATTCAATCATCCTGATTGATGCCCAGTCTTAAACTTATGGATAGAGCTGAAAAATTGGCTGAGATTTTGAGAGTACTTACTGCTCTTATGGAGGACTAGAATTCTATTGGCCAACCCACAACCATTTGTAACTATCACTCCAAGAATCCGAAACCCCTCTTGGCCTCTGAGGGCACTAGCACACACATGCACACACACACACACACACACACACACACACACACACACAAAAAGAGAGAGAGAGACACATAAACATATACATAAATAAGAGTAAAATCTGGAAAAATGGCTATGAAGGTTTAGGGCCTTAGACCATTTCCATAGACATTAAGGCCCTAACCTTAACCAAAGGTTAAGGTCTCAGCCTTAACCAAAGAAGTTTAAATTTACAACTCTCAGGTTCAAGGGTTAATGCATAGGAAGTAGAAGAAAGACAGTGACAGAAAAAAAAAAAAAAAAAAAAAAAGAGAAGAGAGCTTTGAAATGCTGTCTTTTGCATTTTATAAACAATGCAGTCATCGTCACTCTACTGTCATGGGTGCCTTCAATTGACTTATACAAAACAGGGCCTAATAGTCACGGATCAGGGAGACACGGGATTGTACTGTCTCTTCTAAGCTATTAGCTACTGAAAGATACTAGACAAGGAATAGTCATTGTCATCAGATGTGTTCCCACAAAGAAACCAACGAGGTTCCAGTGGAGAGTTTCAAAGTCATGGTCACAGAGACTGTCTGTTTAAACTCAGTTACTCTCAAAAAGAAAAAAAAGAAAAGAAAAAGAAAAAGAAAGACATCCATTTTAAATAGGTGTTTTTAGTGAGAAGGAAAGACAATATGAGGCATGGAGAGGATTAGAAAGGGTAAGGAAGTTGACATTATAGTTATTTTCATTCATTTAATAAACTAAAATATTCTCTAAATGACATATTTTATTTTACTAATTAATCGATCTTAAGTTCTTTTGTTAAACATGACTTTGTGTAGGTTTGATTTAACTTATCTTTTGCTAGTAAGCGTTGGTATTGAGGGTGCTTGTTGAAACTGTTTGTAGAAGTGAAATTGGTCTTCCTGACAATACTGGAGAATATCACACAGTCCAGCAGGTGGCACGGGAAACTGAGACTTTGAAATCCTACACTCGGGGGAAAAAGAGATGTTCATTTTCACTTCAGATTTTAGTTTGGGATAATTATTTTAGAAGCATACTTTTTCCTGTCTAAATATCACTAAATTTATTATCCAACTCCCTAAGAGTTTTTGAAACAAAACTGTTTTAGATCACATTCCAAGGGGGAAAATACTTAAGAAATTCTGTTTTCAAGACTGTTGCCTGAGTTTGAAGTGTGGCAGCTGTAAAGAGTGAGAGAATTACAGTAACAATTGTTTCTGACTGTGTAAGGTGCTAAGTGCAGGTTTTTTTCTTTTTCTTTTTTTTAAATAGAGCACTAAATACTAACTAGATCTTCAGAGTGAGGTTTTATGCTAAGTAAAAATCATTTTAGGCATTAGCTACATGTGTGCTTATGTTTTTGTGTGTACATAATAACTATAAGTGTCTTATGAAAAAGGAAAAGGTAGGAAAAGAAGAAACTAACTGACATTGGAACAGGCCAAATTTAGGGGTTTAAAAAGTCAGATAGAAGGGAAGAAGGACTTTCCCTATCAGTGGTCTAGGGGAGAGTTATAGGGGGTAAGGAGGGAGGGAGAGGGGTTATGGGAGGAGACAAGGAAGGGGGCCATAGCTGGGATACAAAGTGAATAAATTGTAATAAATAACAAATAAACAAAAAAATGAAAAGTCACAGTTCAGTTCGTGCTAACGAAATACAAGGGATGACTTATAATGTAAATATAATTTCTTATATTTTAACTTTTATTTTCATAATAATATTACAGTTGGTTTGATTAAAGTAGTAGTGACCATAGATTTTGCTCATGAGGAGTGGGAAATTTTAATATCATAGCATTTTTCAGGTCGCATATGAACTACATACTTGTAAAACACAAGAAAAGTAACATGCATATAAAATAATGATTCCTTAAGATGTAGACTAGAAATGCAGTATCTTTAGATCAAAATCACAATCTGGTATATAACATATCAACTATGTCGATTTTGTTATGTTGTCTAATTTCTATGGCTTCATTTTGTTTAAATTTCTATTATGGGAGTGATGGTTATATAGTTTATTACTCTGTGAATTTTTTTATATATACAGCAAACTTCAACAACAATTTTATTTTTGCTAATATTCATATTGCATTATATATTGCATTATTTTATTGCATTATAATGAGTCTTAAATGATTTATTACTTGATTAACATTAATAATCTCTGATAGAAATGGTCTGGAATGTCACAGTAAGATACCGGATAAGGATATGGAGCAAAAAACTAGAATCTGCCAAAAATAAAAGAGAAAAGAATTAAGCAAACAATGCCCATCTAACTTATACATAAAATATATTTGACTTGCTTTCTGCTCTTCCCAATGCCAGAGACAGCCAAATTTTCTTGTACATGCCAAACTTGTTCTCATCCCTAAGACAAAATGGTGAAAGTCAAAGTGAACAGTATTTAGCCATACTGGGTACTTGGTTACCAGGGCTACCTTCTTGTCAAGCATCGTGTATATTTTTGCAATCAATGACCATATTCTTGACCTCAACTACATAGTTTACATATTCCAGAATAACTATACCTCCGGTAATTTCAACAGTACACTCAAGGCTGAGATCTGGAACTTTGTCATCATCTGGAAGGCCATCATATTCTCCCCAAAGCCTGATCCTACCAACATCAAATGACATGAAGCTGGTGTCAAGAGTCTACTGTTGTCTTCATGACCATGGGGAAGACCAAGGCATACATAAAGTGTGAAGACAAAAGGGTCATCATCTCTACCCCTTCTGCTGATGCCCCCATGTTTGTGAAGCGTAGAAATATGAAAAGTATGACAACTCACTCAAGATGATGGTGCAAAGCTTCCTGCACCATCAACTGCTTTGCCACCTCCCTCCTGGGCAAGATCATCCAGAACAACTCTGGCCTGGTGGAAGGACTCATGGCCACAGTCCATAACATCACTTCTACCCAGTAGACTGTGAATAGCCCATCCAAGAAGCTGTAGCATGATGGCTGTGAGCAATTCCTAGAACATCATCCCTACATCTTATGTTACAGCTCAGGCTGTGGGCAAGATCACCCTAGAGCTGAAGAGGAAGCTCATTGGCATGACCTTCTATGTTTCTAACTACAGTTTGTTCATCATGAACCTGATATGCTCTCTGGAAATAACTGCCAAGGATGATGGCATCAAGAAGGTAGTAAAACTGGCACCTGATGGTCGACCAAAGAACATTCTGGGCTACACCAGGACCAGGTTGTCTCCTGAGATATTAAGAGTGATACCTACTCTTCCACCTTTGATTCCAGAGCTGGCATTGCTCTCAGTGACAAGTTTATGAAGTTCATTTTCCGGAGGTGATCTTGAATATAAATACAGTGAAAGGGTGGTGGACTTCCTCCAAACAATAAAAAGCCCTGGACTATCCACTTCTGTAAGAACAAGAGAGCAAGAGAGAGTTCTTTAGCTGCTGAGGAGTACATGTTCCAACTCAGTCCAGTCACTAAGTATATCTCTCACAATTTCCGTCCCATACCCCCAGAAGAAGTGGAGGGACTTGGGAAGCCCTACTCTTTTGAATACCAATAATAATTTCAACACACACACACACACACAGAGAGAGAGAGAGAGAGAGAGAGAAAAAGAGAGAGAGAAAAAGAGAGAGAGAGAAAGAGAGAGAGAAATAATATATGATGCTCATTTACATTGAATTACAAAGAAGCAAAGAATCCTGTTTTGGTATGAAGACTCCTTATGTTACATTAGCATAAAATACATTCTGAAAAAATATATCCTGGTCCTATGAAGTCTATATTTAATTGGGTATTTTGATTTTTGAAAATTAGTTTGTATTAAATCAGAAACTTTCTACTAGCCCTACGGGAAAGTAAAAGAAACAGACAAAATCAGTTTAAATATAAAAGTTCAAGAGCTCAGTTCACAGACACTGATACTTATGTGTGTGTGTGTTGAGTTGTTGAGACTCTTTTGAATGTGGAAGCACAATCGTGATATGTCATGAAGAGAATAATGAGCGTGCTCTATTGTGTGATCGAAAATACATCAAACACCCAAAATTTAAACTTTTGTATATGTATTTTATACAGGTAAAAATGATATAAGTTTAAAAAGACAGAAGTCTATGAAGTTCAAAATGCATGAACAAAATGAGTACTAGAATTTATTGCACTAATTTATACAAATAGAGCCATACAAAGTCATTTGAATCCCATAATTAGGTATTTAATAAAATTTGGTTCTGCTTTACACAACCACATTTTTTATGGGACTTTGATTTTGTAAGTTGTGCAAATGAATTAGTATGATATCCACATTGCTATATGCTCTTCTTTATTTTATTAATTTTTGGCTTCTTTATTTATTTATTTTAATTACACTTTATTTACTTTATATCCCCCCTCTAGTTCCCTCCCTCCTTCCCTTCCAATCCCTTCCTTTCTCCCCCTTTTCCATGTATGTCCCTCCCCAAGTCCACTGGTAGGAAAGGGTTTCTTTTTCTTCTTTCTAATCCTAGTCTGTTGGTCTCATCAGTAGTGGCTGCATTGTCTTCCTCTGTGGCCTGGTAAGGCTGCTCCCCACTTCGGGGGGAGGTGATCAAAGAGCAGGCCAATCAGTTCATGTAAGAAGCAGTCCCTGTTCCCATTACTATGGAACCCACTTGGACACTAAACTGCCATGGGCTACATCTGTGCAGGGGTTCTAGGTTATCTCCATGCCTGGTACTTGGTTGGAGTCTGAGTATCAGGAAAAACCCCTGTGTTCAAATTTTTTGGTTCTGTTGCTCTCCTTTTGGACCTCCTGTCCTCTCCAGATCTTACTATTTCCCACTTCTTTCATGAGATTCCCTGCATTCTGCCCAACGTTTGGCCATAAGTCTCAGCATCTGCTTTGATAGTCTGCAGGGCAGAGCCTTTCAGAGGCCTTCTGTGGGAGGCTTCTAACTTGTTTCCTGTTTTCTTCTTCTGATGTTCATTCTCTTTGCCTTTTGCAATGGGGATTGAGCATTAAAGCCAGAGTCTTCCCTCTAGATTAGTTTATGCTCCTCTTCATTTTTAAAGATGCAATACCCAGCAGGTCATAACAGTATAAATAATATTTTGATCAGGGAGATCAGGTATAGAAAATGTCTATTTTTATTTCAAGTTAATACTCAAGCATTCCATATATGTGACATACTTGAAAATTTATGATCTGAAATCAGTTTCTAAAATTTTACTGATGAATCAACTACAGCTGTTTCAGAGGAATTGATAAGGTATCAAGAATTTTTTTTATTCACTACTTTTTAAATGTTTTAAAAGGTAGAAGTACATACTACTGAGCAATTAAAAACAAGTAAATTATGAAATTTTCAGGCAAATGGTGGGAAGCAGAAAAACACATGTTATATACTCACTTGTAAGAGAATATAACCATACAATATAGGATAAACATACTAAAATCTATAGTCCTAAAGAAGGTAAACAACAAGGAGGACTCTAGGGGATAGGATGAAACCTCACTCAGAAGGACAAACAGGATAGACACTGGAAGTAAGAGAAGATGGACCAGGACAGGAGTCTTCCACAGAAGAGCTCTGAAAGACTCTGTCCACCAGGTTATCAAAGGAGATGCTGAGATATCCTAAAGATATCCAAACTTTGGGCAGAGTTCAGGAAATATTGAGGGAGAAGAGAGAGAGAAAAAGACCTGGAGGGGACAGGAACTACACAAGGAGATCAACAGAGCCAAAAAAAAAAAGGGCCAAGGTGGGGGTCCTGCAGAGACTGATATTCCAAAAAAGGACCATGCATGGAGAGGACCTAGAACCCCTGCTCAGAGGAAGCCCATAAGCTACTCAGTTTCCAGTGGGTTCCCTAGAAAAGGGTACAGGGACATAAACTCAGTGGCCTGTTTTTTGATTACCTCTCCCTGGGTAAGAAGGGGTGCAGCCTTGCCAGGCCACAGAGGAAGATGATGCAGCCAGTTTTGATGACATCTGATAAGCTAGGGTCAGATACAAGAGGAGGTCCTCCTCTATCAGGGCACTAGGGGTGGGACATATGGGAAGAAGAAGGAGGGCTGGTGGGATTAAGAAGAGATTAGGGAGGGGGCTACAGTGGGGATACAAAATGAATAAATTGTAATAAATAAGTTAATTAATTTAAAAAGCTAAAAATACCTTCTATTTCTACATATAAGCAATGTCTTACTTAACAGGCTTCAGTGGCTTCTGTGAGTTCTGTTCCCGGCTGCTCCTTGCTTCTATTTCTTACATAATTTAGCACAAATCAAATCAGTGCAGCTAAACATCTAATTTAACTTACATAATATTTGACTGCTGTCATTAATAATTTCCACAGAATTTCCTGCTCAAGTTTATAGCATTAAGCAAATTATTATAATAGCGTGAACAACTTTGTCACCTGATGTTTATTCTTGATGCAGATATATGGAAAAGAGACATCAGATAATCAAAACAATCAAAATGCTTGATGTAATAGTAGCAAGATGGAAATTAGTCTTCAGGCTTAATCTATGTTTCAAGATATCTTTCCAAAATGACTTATTTGATAATGCACAGGGAAAAAAAAAAGAAACATTTATTTTTTTCCCTGTGTCATCAAAAAATATAAAGGCTATAGGATTTCTTTCACAAATATGAAACTAGGGACCTATACTAATAAGTTGTGAGGACAATTTTTTTTCAAAGCAATCATCATTTTAGATGTACACGCTTACATTTGAATTTAGACCCTGTATCAGTCAGATATATAGCTATTGTGACTTTTTGTAGCTAGAAGTAACTTTGTGTTCACTTAAATAGAAAGAGCTCACTGTAACATGGGTAACTATGACCTTATTAGTATCCAGCCCAGTTTTCTTAAATGAGATAAGTTTAAAATACTAAGACTCATAACCAAACCTTCGGTAGCGTGCAAGTAATTATATGAAAGAAGGGGGAGTTAGTATGATGTGGAAAGAATAATTGCTCCACAAGAACCAAATATATCGGGGCACAGGGGTCTTTTCTGAGACTGACACTCCACCAAGGACCATGTATGGATATAACCTAGAACCTCTGCTTGGATGTAGGCCGTGGTAGCTCAGTTAACAACTGGTTTCCCATAGTAAGGGGAACAGGGACTATTTCTGACATGAACTCAATGGCAGGCTCTTTGACCTCCCCAACCCAAGGGAGGAGCAGTCCTGCTAGGCCACAGAGGAGGACTTTGCAGCCAGTCCTGAAGATACCTGATAAAACAGGGTCAGATGAATGGGGAGGAGGTCCCACCCTATCAATGGAAAGGGGCAGGGAGGAGATGGAGGGAGGGAGGGTGGAATTGGGAGGGTCTGAGGGAGAGGGATATAGCTGGGATACAGAGTTAATAAAATGTAACTAATAATAAAAATTAAAATTAAAAAAGAAAGATGTAATTTTCCATGTCATTAACATGCATACAGAACACAGTTAATATTTACTGAATGTTTCTTGAAATAGTACACTATGAAAGAAACTCTCAACACTTTCAAGTAACTCATATAATTACTTTGCTAGTACCCTATCTTTTCCAGACTTTCCATTATTCTTATTACTTCTGTTACTATTATGAGATTAAAATATATTACATAATTTTTCCCCTTGGCTTTCCTTCCTATAAACTATCCCTTTGCCCCTCCTTCCTCTATCAAATTTATGACCTCTTTTTCAATAATTTTGTTATTATAACAATATATGTAAGTGTAAGTTTTGCATGATTTTGAACATCTACATTGAAAAACTAGGATCAATTTATCTTATAAGATATTGTTTGGAACAATTCCACTTTGTCAAATAATTTTCTATCTTTGCTAACTATAATTTCGGGTCATTTTCACTTTTTTTTGGTTTTATTAAAACAAAGACAAAATCAAATTTCAGAATAAGTAAAAGATTTAAAAAGTAACTAAAAAGAACATTTATCTTTAGGTGAACAAGGCTTAGAGTAATTGAAATCTGAGTAGAGTTTGGTATTGCTGTACAACATTCAGGAGCATGAACAAATTTCCACAGCCTATACTCAGGGTACTTTTTAAAAATTTATTTATTTATTTTTATTTATTTATTACAGTTTATTCACTTTGTATCCAAGCTGTAGCCCCTCCCTTATCCACTCCAAATACCATCCCCTCTCCCTTCTTCTTCTCCTAAGTCCATTCCACTGATAGGGGAGGTCTTTCTCCCTTCCCTCTGACCCTAGCCTATCATGTCTCATTAGGACCAGAAGCATTGTTTTCCTCTGTGGCCTGGTAAGGCAGCTCCCCTCACTGCCTCAGGGGAAAGTGATCAAAGAGTCAGACATTGAGTTCATGTCAGGGACAGTCCCTGTTCCCCTTACTAGGGAACCAGCAAGGGACACTGTGCTGCCATGGGCTACATCTATTCAGTGGTTATAGCTTATCTGCATGCATGGTCCTTGGTTGGAGAATCAGTCTCAGAAAAGACTTCTGTGCCTAGATTTTTTGGTTTTTTGTCCTCCTTGTGGAGCTACTGTCCCCTCCAGATCTTTCTTTCTCCCCCTTCTTTCATAACATTCCCTGCACTCTACTCAAAGTTTGGCTATGCGTCTCAGCATCTGCTTCAATATCCTGCTGGGTAGAGTCTTTCAGAGGCCCTCTGTGGTAGGCTTCTGTCCTGTTCCCTCTTCTCCCTCTTTCTATGTCCATCCCATTTACATTCATGAGTGAGGTCTGATCATCTTATCCAGGTCCTCCTTATTTAGCTTCTTTAGGTATGCAGATTTTAGTACCTTTATCCTATATTATATGTCTAATATCCACTTATAAGTGAGTATATACCATATGTGTCTTTCTGCTTCTGGGATACCTCACTCAAATGATCTTTTCTAGTTTCCAACATTTGCCTGCAAACATCATGAAATCAATCTCTCGTTTTCTCAGAAAATTAGGAATCATGCTTCCTCAAGATCCAGGTATAGCACTCCTAAACATATACCCAAAATACGCTCAAGTATATAACAATGACATTTGCTCAACCATGTTCATAGCAGGTTTATTCATAATAAACACAAGCTGGAAAAAAACCCAGGTGTCCCTCAACTGAGGAATGGATACAGAAATCGTGGTATGTTTATATAATGGAATACTACTCTGCAATTAAAAACAAGGAAATCAAGGTTCTTTTCAATGCCCGTTTTCTGAGATTTCTGCTTCCTTCTACAACTGCCAGCTTCTCTCTTCTATCAATTTCACAAGTGTACAGTACACTTGTTTTCTTAGCATGCACATACCGTACGAAATAATGTTCTTTTCATACATGTAACACACTTTGATTTTCTACCACCTCTGTGTCCCTTTCACTTTTCCAAAAGACCCCCATATCTTTCTTCCCCCTATACCTACTAATTTCATATAATAGGAAAAGTGTGATATGTTTTTTTTTAATCTCACTTACTTAGATTAAGTACCTCATAATGACTTTTTTATCAGAGTGTTATCTAGCTTTACTTTGTTAACATCAAATGGTTTTAGTCAGGCTAAGGCTGCCCTGGCATTTTGCCTATCATAGAACAGATTAAGTTGACTAGAGTGGTTATGCAACTGAATGTGTTTGAGATAAGCCAGGTTTCTCTGACATTCAACTTTGGTCCGAATAGCAGAACGCTAAGAAAATAGAGATTGCAGTCTATGGCACTGTAATATTTTGATTAAAGAAGAATTTTGATTTCCATGTAAAAGCATAAAAGGGGTTTATTCTTCATTAACTAGTATATCTATCCTTTGAAAAAGCAACTGTGACTGCAAGGTAAAATGTGGAGCAGTTGTTGAAAGGAATAAATAATAAATTGAGATCAATTCGACAGTACACTTCTGACAGGGTTTAGCTGGGTATGGATCCTAACAGCAGGAACACAGAAAAATAGACAAATAACAATTTGGATCCAAAATCAAAAAGAGAAGTTGATGAGTTCTACTAATAGAAAGGAGTTGTGTCTTAGCTTGTGGTTTTAATTGGAGAAGTATTTCTCATTTCAGACACAAAGATGAGCGAAGTATGTTTATCATCTCATAGACTACTACTCAACATAGTTCTAGATTCAGACAAATTAAATCATCAAGTCAAATCTACTAAGAAGTTTAGTGACCAAACAATATTTAATTGTGTATTAAATAGAATACACTCGAAACTTGGAGAATGATGAGGCATTTTAAATGGTAAGGTAGACTAATTTTTCTTAAAAGATAATTGCCATATAATCCCAGATGATTGTGTTTCCTTCCACTACAAACACAGGGATGGAGATGCATATTTAAAATGAAGAGATTACTCTTCACAGTTTGTAGATTATAAACGTGATCATGTGCATCCTCATTAAAAAGTAGTTGCAAGAAATTTGATAGATTGAAAGATATGTAGGTGCTTACATAGAGATGTAGCCACAGACCAAATAACGCAAACATTTCCCAGAAATCCAGAAAGGCATGTGATGAATTATCCTCAGAGACTCAAATAATCTTTCCTGATACCTTGTCTTCAGTGAAGCAAAAGAGTTCAGATTTTCAGCTACCAAAAGAGACAGAATACATTTAATAGGCTTCAAGTGCTCAGGTTTGTGTTAAGACCAGCCATAAAAGCCTAAGAGAATCTTCCATAAAGTTGCTTTTATCCTTTAAAAATACATTGATTCTGTAAGTACCTTATGTTATAGCCCTAAAAGTATTATTTTCAGTTTAGATTACTAAATTCATGGAGGATCATCTACAATTCCAATACTCTATGTAGATAGAATTCGTGTGATTAGTTGAGATATTTCAGACAAAGGTCCCAGAAAATTATATATGTATTTTTTATAAAATATAAAGGCCTAATTAAAATATATTTGAATTTAAATGAGATGAATTACATTTAAAATATTTTCTAATGAAAAATGCTTTATTACAGTTTTTGATATAAGTTGACCCTTTTAAAGAATATAAACATATAGTGATTGATACAGTTAGACCTGTCCCGTTTAGCTAATGACTTAATATTTATGTAATTGTAGCCTGTTGTTTGATAACCCTTGGCTTCTGGGATTTGTGTAAATGAAATCAAATTAAACCTTTTAAATTTATTTATTTTTATTTTATGTGTATGTGTGTTTTGCTTGCATGTATGTATGCATACCACATACGTGCCTAGTATGTGACCTCATGGAGATCAGAAGAAGACATTTGATCTCATGTAGCTGGAGTTACCGATGGGTGGAAGCTATGATGTGGGTTCTAGGAAACATGCGTGAGTCTTCCATAAAACAGGAGCTCATCTCTGAGCCATCTCTCCAGCTCATAATTTTTATACAATACATATGTTCATATACACAAATATGTTTTAGACAGCTTATAAAATAGTAATTTTCTACATCAAATTTTCAAACATCATTATGATTAGCATTTATTTTCTGTTTCTATACTGCTCTTACATCCCATATTCCAACCTCTACTTGAAACTTCCCACACTTTTATTTCCTACCAGCTTGAACACGTCAATCTAAAAATTATTTCTTTACCGATAATAACTTAAACTTTTTGTTGTTTACAAAATTTTTAGGAAAATTTCACAAGTTTTTGATTGCTTTTGAGTTATCCACTTATAAGATTCAATTATTAATAATATGAAATGACATGAATGGTATCTGGTATACACGTATAAGTATATAAGTTCAATACATGTATAAGTTATTTTGCAGATGACAAGTTAAGTTATAAATAGAAAGGAATGAGTGAATTTGTCATGGACAGAAGGCAAGTGTGATTGAGCCAGCCAGTATTCCCATTACACTCACACAGTGCTTCTCAATCTTACTAGTGCTGTGAACCTTTAATACAGTTTCTCATGTTGTAGTAACCTCGACCATAAAATTATGTACTTGCTGCCCATAACTCTAATTTTGCTACAGTTATGAATCATTATGTAAGTATCAAATATGCAGGGTATGTGATATGCAACTCCTATGTGAGTCACAATTCAAACACTGAGAACCACTGTTGGAACACATTTGTTTTCAGGGGCATTTTAGAGGAACATTTCTCCGAATTAAAGCCAAAGAATGATATAATCATAAATAATTAAAGAAACAAACTGTCTGACAGGATGGATTCTAAAAGATACGTAATTACTTATTATTTATAAACAGTTCAATGGCTGAGTATAAGTCAGGAAGTATTGAGAATAGTAAAAATTCAATTGGGAATTTTAACATTGATATATACTTTGCATTTTCAATCATTTTTCTAAACTGTTAATTACGTAGAAGGTGCACTTCTCTATGAATGTTACATTTGTTTCCATATTTCACTCTTATTGTACCTAGTAACTGTTAGAAATGATTCTGTAAATACATGTCATATGAAACTACCAATGCCTGTTGAGGATGGTATATGTAGCCACAAAATTGTGCCAAATCATTCAATTTCTTTTAACAATTCTGACATGAAGCAGTGTTTTATATTGTTTAATATCCAAGTGTGTGAACCCTTGAATACTTGGTTTTGAAGTCATTGTTCAATACAGTCTGTTGAAGCAAACTGCATTTCTTCATTAGACAATTTAAGATTGACCATTGAGGATTTATACACATAATATGTGTATAAAAATTTAGAGGGTGACTTACTTTCATATTTACATTTTAGTTCCTGTACTGAATTCAATTTTTGTTCTAATTTAACAATGGGTTCTTTTTTTTTTTTTAATTCCAGTAAATTAATCCTTAAAGAATGCCTACAAGTTAGATGTGGAGAAACGCCAATCAAACAACAGAATAACGAGAAAATATCAGTTATTGATAAAAGCCTTTATCAGACATTCATCTTACAGAGCATCCACATAAAATTTATTTTTACAGAAATCTTTAAATGAATCTTAACAACATCAATAGAAAAAATGTAATCATGAAAACATAAATTACCTGAATAGATGATTCTCAATAGAAATACAAATGATTAATAAGTTTGTAAGGAATTAGCTAATCTCTATCCATGAAGACAGTGCATATCAAATCTATGAGAAATATATGCTCACCTGTAGCACATGACTATGATGAAAACCATCCCAAAACAAATCCAAAGTGCTGAAAAACTTGAGGCTAATAAACTCAAGGCAATGTATCTTCTTTCATGTTTTTGGTAGAAAGGATACATAGGTACATGGATCTTAAATGACTCATAACATACTTTTTTTATGAAAAAAACATTTGTACTTACAGCTCATGATTTAGACAAACAAAATTTTAATATTTGAGTCAATGTGCATTAATTACACATCAGTGGATTTATGTATATTCCTTTTTGCTTCCAGATTTCTCTACCCCCAAGTCCTCTTAATATCCATCCTTATTTCTAATAGTTACTCTACCTCATGCTTCTAATTTCATGTCTCAGTTTTGTTTACTAGTTTATACATGCTAGAGAAAATATGAAACTGTCTCATTTTACAAAACATAGGAATTTAGAATTCTGTCCATATTCCTATAAAAATTATGACTTACCTTTCTTTCTTTTTTGGGGGGGAGTGATGGTTTTTTTGAGACAGTGCTTCTCTTTGCTCACCTGGACACACTTTGTAAACCAGGCTCACCTCAAACTAATAGAGATCTGCCTGCCTCTGCCTCCTTGAATCCTGGGATTACAGGCATGTGCCACCATGCTCTGTTACATATTTTTCTTAATAGCTAAATAATACCACATCATAACATTTCTTTTTTCATTAATTTGTGAATTGCCATGAAGGTTTGTTCTACGGCTTTACTGCTATCAATAGTGCAGCACTATAATTGCTGTTCAGAGAGATATACATTGTGTATTTTAAACTGTTTTTTTTTTTTTTATTTTATTGAAAATAGATTTAGTCAACATTGGACAGAGCACAAGGAGCAGTGTGGAAAAATGAGGGAAGAATAGATGAACCCAGAGGGGACAGAAGCACCACGAGAAGACCAACAGGTCCAACTAATCCAGGCCCAGGGGTCTTAAGGAGCACCAAGCAAGTACCATGAAGGAACTCAAAGTAAGCCTCTTAAACATATGTAGATAATGAGTAGCTAGGCCAACATATAGGTTCCCTGGAAAGGGGAGAAGGGATTGTCTCAGACATGGAGTCTGTTGCCTGCTTTTCAATCACTTTCCCCTGGCTCACAGGGCTGCCTCACCCGGCCACAAGAGAAGAGAATACACTCAGTCCTGATGGGTAAGGTACAGAGAGTAGGGGAAGAGGGAGGGAGGGTTGGGCTGATAGGAGAAATGAGGCTACGATTGGGAGGTTAAGTGAATTAATAAGTAAGTAGGTAAGTAAGTAAGTAAATAAATAAATAGATTTAAGAAAAAGAATATAGATTTAGTCATATAATCAATTCTGATAATGGTTCCCCTCCCTCAATTCTCCCCAGGTGTTCTTTACCTCGCTTCATATCAAATTTGCAGCTTTTTTTTCCTATCATTAGAAAACAAACAGGAACCAATAATAATAATAAGTAAGATAAACAAAATAGCAAAGTCAGTGGAGGAAAAATATGCAGAACAAAAGGAGTCAAAGAAAAAGCACAAGAAACACATATAGACACAGACATACACACCTTCACATAGAGAGAAATCCCATAAATAAAATAAAACAAAACCAGAAAAAAATATATATACACAAACCCTATAGGTAACTGAATAACCAACAGCAATAATAATGATAAAAATAATAATAACAAAACAACAACAATAGTAATAATGCCATAAGCAAATAATTTTGAGATTAAGAAACTCAAAATACATTATTGGGTTCATTTCATGTTGGCCATATACTGAAGGGCATGGGGTCTGACCTACGAGTGGTTTGTATACCCAGTGAGATCCCACTGGATGAAACTAAAGTTACCTATGCAAGAGGTGATCAGTTGGAGATAGCTCCTGGGTTAAGAACGGGGGCTTGTGAGTTCACTTCTTCCAGAGCTGAGACCACATCTGTTAAAGACCCCTGCATGCACTGTGCATGCTGCTCCTGTCTGTCAGTTCATGCATGTATTTTCTTGCTGTGTTTAGAACATTTTGTTTCCTAACTGGCCTCCATCAATCCAG
Organism: Psammomys obesus; assembly: GCF_907164565.1. Taxonomy (NCBI): domain Eukaryota; kingdom Metazoa; phylum Chordata; class Mammalia; order Rodentia; family Muridae; genus Psammomys; species Psammomys obesus. The sequence goes on from NW_026596069.1 coordinate 29,305,353, forward strand.
CCAGTACAATTGTTCTGCTTTCTTTTCTCAGCCATGAGTGGAGGAATTGATGGAGACATTCCATTTAGGACTGGGACTCTTACTTTCTGAACGTTTTCTAGTTGTTGTGGCCTCCATATTTCTATCCATCTCTTCCAGGAGGAAGTTTCTCTGATAATGGCTGAACAAGACACTGATATATGAGAATAGCAAAATGTCCCTAAAAATCATTGTGTTGCTACATTCCTTTAGTAGAAGAGGGAGTAGTATTTCATTTTCTGGTAGATCCCAGTTTCTTAGCTATCCAAGCAGTGAGAGGTAGAGGTACCACAATATCGTGAGGACCTAAATCCAATCTGATAGTGCCTAGTTACATCCCCCAACTTTGTGCCACTGTTCCACTAGCACATCTTGCAGGCCAGACACCATTGTAGATAAAAGGGTTTGCAGATGGTTTGGTATTTAGCTTTTTTCTTTGGCAGTGTACAGAGTACCTCCCAGTAAAATGAACACTAGTTAGTATAAATGAAGGATAAGAGTAGAAATTGACTTCTGCAATTCAATATGTGGTAGGTGCTGTCTTTACAAATAGGCCCTTACTGTCAAAATGTAGAGAACTACCAATAGCCTTATTTGATTGAGGGTTCCTTTGGTACCCTTTGATCTATAACACAATTATATATAACTCATTGTTGGTACCTGAAAGTTCATTTGGTGATAAGGATATGTCCAGATGGGGTTCGGTGTCCCCTATATTTGGCAAATTTTTATTACCTTCAGATATGCATATATTTTAGGAAGGTTCTAATCTATTAGTTTTTCATGCAAGTCCTCTAAAGGTCCTTAGTTTTACTTGACCCATATTCCCTTCCTTGCCACCTCATCTATCACTGTTTGAGCCTCCCTTTTCAATCTAATCTCTTGAGCACCCATAACTATTATACGGATCTATTATATGGAACTATTATCTCCCGTTATATGGAGAGTCATCCTTGATCCATAGTCCCTTACTCTATACTGAATCTTTGTGGTTACATAGATTGTAGCTTGCTTATTGAAGATATAAGAGTTAACATTCACTTATAAGTGATGAAATACAACATTTGTCCTTATTTTTTATTAATTAATTTATTTATTCATTACAATTTATTCAGTTTGTGTCCCTGCTCTAGTCCCCAACCTCATCTCCTCCTAGTACCACCCACTCTCCCTCTTCTCCCCCTGTGCCCTTTCTCTAGTCTCCTGATAGGGGAGGATCTCCTTCACTTCTATCTAAACATAGCCTATCAGGTCTCATCAGGGCTGGCTGCATCATCTTCCTCTGTGGCCTGGCAAGACTGCATGCTGTGGGGGCGGGGGGAGGGTAATCAAAGAGCTGGCCACTGAGTTCATGTCAGAGACAGCCCCTGTCAGAGACAGCCCCTGTTCCCCTTAGTAGGGTTCCCACTTGGAGACTGAGCTGCCATGGGCTTCCTCTAAGCAGGAGATGAAGGTCCTCTCCATGCATGGTTCTTGATTGGAGTATAGGTCTCTGCAGGGGTGCCTGGGCCCTGTTCCCTCTGGATCTTTCTTTTATTAATATTATTATTCGTTACATTTTCTTAACTCTGTATCCCAGCTGTATCTGCTCCCTAATTCCCTCCCAAACCCTCCCTGCCTCCTTCATCTCCTCTCTGCCCCTTTCCAAGTCCACTGATAGGGGAGGACCTCCTCCCCTTAGGTCTGGCCCTGTTTTATCAGGTATCTTCAGAACTGGCTACAAAGTCCTTCTCTGTGGCCTAGCAGGACTGCTCTGCCCTTGGAGGGTGGGGAGGTCAAAGAGCCTGCCATTGAGTTCCTGTCAGAAAAAGTCCCTGTTTCCCTTACTATGGGAAACCAGTTGGTTACTGAGCTACCACGGGCTACATCCGAGCAGAGGTTCTAGTTTACATCCATACATGGTCCTTGGTTGAGTGTCAGCCTCAGAAAAGACCCCTGTGTCCAGATATATTTGGTTCTTGTGGAGTTCCTATTCTTTCCACATCATACAAACTCCCCCTTCTTTCATATGTTTCCTGAACTCTGCTGAAGGTTTGGTTATGAGTCCTAGTATCTGCTTTGATACACTGGTAGGTAGAATCTCTCAGGGGCCCTCTGCGGTAGGGTCCTGTCCAGTTACTTGTTTTCTCCTATGTCCAATGTACCTCCCATTTGTCTTTCTAAGTGAGGATTGACCATCTTACCCCGGGTCCTCTTTCTTGTTTATCTTCTTTAGGTTTATTGATTACATTATGTTTATCATATCTTATAGGACTATATGAGTGAGTATACACCACGTGAGTCTTTCGCCTTCTGGGATAACTCACTCAGAATGATCTTTTCTAGATCCCACCATTTGCCTGCAAATTTCATGATTTCCTCATTTTTGATTACCGAGTAAAAATACCACAATTTCTGTATCCATTCTTCCGTTGAGGGACATCTGGGTTGTTTCCAAGTTCTGGCTATTACAAATAAAGCTGCTACAAACATGGTTGAACAAATGTCCTTGTTGTGTACTTGAACAAATTTTGGGTATATGCCTAGGAGTGGTATAGCTGGTTCTTGAGGAAGCACTATTCCTAATTGTCTGAGAAAGCACCAGATTGACTTCCAGAGTGGTTGTACCAGTTTACATTCCCACCAACAATGGAGGAGGGTTCCTCTTTCTGCACAACCTCTCCAGCATTTGTTATCACTGTAGTTATTCACCTTAGCCATTCTGATGGGTGTAAGGTGAAATCTCAGGGTTGTTTTGATTTGCATCTCCCTGATGGCTAAGGATGTTGAGCATTTCTTTAAGTGTTTCTCTGCCATTCTATATTCCTCTACAGACAATTCTGTGTTTAGCTCCGTATACCATTTTTTGATTGGATTACTTGATTTATTGCTTCTTAACTTCTTTATTTCTTTGTATATGCTGGATATCAGCCCTCTGTTAGGTATAGGGTTGGTGAAGATCCTTTCCCAGTCTGTAGGCTGTTGTTTTGTTCTGATAACAGTGTCTTGTGCTTTACAGAAGCTTTTCAGTTTCGTACGGTCCCATTTATTGATTTTTGCTCTTATAGCCTGTGCTGTTGGTGTTGTGTTCAGGAAGTTGTCTCCTGTGCCAATGAGTTCTAGGCTGTTCCCCACTTTTTTTTTCTAACCGATTTAGAGTATTATGTTTAGGTTTTTGATCCACTTCAACTTTAGTTTTGTGCAGGGTGATAAATATGGATCTATTTTCATTTTTCTGCATGTAGTCATCCAGTTGGACCAGCACCATTTGTTGAAGATGCTGCCTCTTTTCCATTGAATGGTTTTGGTTTCTTTGTCAAAAATCAAGTATTCATAGGTGTGTGGGTTTATTTCTGGGTCTTCTATTTGGTTCCATTGATCCTCCTTTCTGTTTCTATGCCAGTACAATGCAGTTTTTATTACTATTGCTCTGTAGTACAGCTTGAGATCAGGGATGGAGATACCTCTAGATGACCTGTTGTTGTACAGGATCCTTTTGGAGATTCTGGGTTTTTTGTTTCTCCATATGAAGCTGAGAATCTTTTTTCAAGGTCTGTAAAAGACTGAGTTGGTATTTTGATGGGAATTGCGTTGAATCTGTAGATTGCTTTTGGTAAGATGGACATTTTCACAATGTTAAAGCTACCAATCCACGAGCATGGGAGATCTTTCCTTCCTCTGATATCTTCTTCAATTTCTTTCTTCAGAGACTTAAAGTTTTTCTCAAACAGGTCTTTTACTTGCTTGATTAGAGTCACCCCAAGGTATTTTATGTTATTAGTGGCTATCGTGAAGGGTGTTGTTTACCTGATTTCTTTCTCGGCTCTTTTGTCTTTGGTATACAGAAGAGCTTCTGATTTCTTTGAGTTGATTTTGTATCCTGCCACTTTGCTGAAGGTGTTTATCAGCTGAAGGAGTTCCCTGGTTGAATTTTTGGGGTCGCTCATGTATACTATCATATCATCTACAAATATTGACACTTTGACCTCTTCCTTTCCAATTTGTATCCCCTTGATAGGACTTCTAGTACTATGTTGAAGAGATATGGAGAGAGTGGCCAGCCTTGTCTTGTCCCTGATTTCAGTGGGATTGGTTTAAGTTTCTCTTCATTGAGTTTTATATTGGCAATAGGCTTGGTGTATATTGCCTTTACTATGTTCAGTTATGTGCCTTGTATCCCTGATCTCTCCAAGACTTTAAACATGAATGGGTGTTGAACTTTGTCAAATGCTTTTTTGGCATCTAAGGAGATGATCATGTGGTTTTTCCCCATCAGTTTGTTTATGTGGTGGATTATTTTGATGGATTTCCGTATGTTGAACCACCCTTGCATGCCTGGGATGAAGCCTACTTGGTCATGGTGGATGATATCTTCGTTGTGTTCTTGGATTCTGTTTGCAAGGATTTTATTGAGTATTTTTGCATCAATATTCATGAGAGAGATAGGTCTGAAGTTCTCTTTTTTTGTTGGGTCTTTGTGTGGTTTAGGTATCAAGGTGACTGTGGCTTCTTGCAATGAGTTTGGTAATGTTCCTTCTGTTTCTATTTTGTGGAATAGTTTGGAGAGAATTGGAGTTAGAACTTCTTTGAAGGTCTGGTAGAATTCTGCACTGAATCCATCTGGCCCAAGGGTTTTTTTTGGAAGGGACTGTTGATGACTGTTTCTTGGGGGATATAGGACCATTCAATCTTTCTACCTGATCTTGACTTAATGTTGGTAGATGGACTCTATTTAGAAAATTGTCCATTTCTTTTAGATTTTCAAATTTTGTGGCATATAGGCTTTTGTAGTATGACCTAATGATTGTTTGGATTTTCTTACTGTCTGTAGTTATGTCCCCTTTTCATTTCTGATTTTGCTGATTTGGATAGTTTCTCTCTGCCTTTTAGTTAGTTTGGCTAAAGTTTTGTCTATCTTGTTGATTTTCTCAAAGAACCAGCTCTTGGTTTCATTGATTCTTTGAATAGTTTTATTTGTTTCTAATTGATTGATGTCAGTCCTGAGTTTGATTATTTCCAGCTGTCTGTTCCTGGTAGGTTCATTTGCTTCTTTTTTTTTTCTAGGATTTTCATTTGGGCCATTAAGTTGCTTGTATTAGATGTCACAAATTTCTTCTTGAAGGCATTTGGTGCTATGAATTTTCCTCTGAGCACTGCTTTCATTGTGTCCCATAAATTTGGGTATGTTGTACCTTCATTTTCATTGAATTCTAGGAAGTCTTTAATTTCTTTCTTTATTTCTTCCTTAACCCATCTGTCATTGAGCAGCAAGTTGTTCAGTTTCCTTGTGTTTGTAGGCTTTTCTAATTCCATTGTTGTTGAGGTGAAGCTTTAGTCCATGGTGGTCAGATAGAATACAGGGGATTATTTCAATCCTTTTGTATCTGTTGAGGCTTCCTTTGTGACCAACTATGTGTTCTATTTTGGAGAAGGTTACATGAGGTGCTGAAAAGAAGGTATACTCTTTTGAGTTTGGATGCAAAGTTCTGTAGACGTTTGTTAGGTACATTTCATTTAGGACCCCTGTGAGTGCCTTTATTTCTTTATTAAGCTTTTGTCTAGATGATCTGTCCTTTGTTGAGAGTGGTGTTTTGAAGTCTCTCATTATTAAAGTGTTGGGATCGATGTGTGATTTGAGTTTTAATAATGTTTCCTTTATGAATGTAGGTGCTCTTGTATTTGCGGCATAGATGTTGAGAATTGTGATGTCCTCTTGGTGGATTTTTCCTTTGATGAGAATGTAGTGCTCTTCCGCATTTTTTGTGATTAATTTTGGTTGAAAGTCTATTTTATTACATATTAGGATAGCTACCCCAGCTTTTTTTCTGGGTCCATTTGCTTGAAAGACATTTTTCCAGCCCTTTACTCTGAGATAGTGTTTGTCTTTGTTGCAGAGTTGCATTTCTTGGATGCAGCGGAATGTTGCATCCTGTTTTGCACCCATTTTGTTAGTCTGTGTCTTTTTAATGGAGAGTTGTGTTCATTGATGTTGATAGATAATAGTGACCAAGAATGTTAGTTCCTTTTGTATTGGAGTCGGTGGTCTTACTGTGTTCCATTGTTGTTTTCTTTTTAATTTTTGTTGGGATATTATCTGTGTGCTATTTTTTCTTGGGTGAAGTTGTTTTCATTGGATTGGAGTTTTTCTTCTAGTATCTTCTGTAGGGCTGGTTTACTGTGTAGTTATTGCATAAATTTAGTTTTGTCATGGAAAGTTGTTTTCTCCATCTATGTTGATTGAAAGCTTTGCAGGGTATAGTAATCTGGGTTGGCATCTGTGGTCTTTTAGAGTCTGCATGACACCTGCCCAGGCCCTTCTGGCTTTCCTATTTTATGATGAGAAGACTGATGTGATTCTGATAGTAAAATATAGTAAAATTCATATAGTAAAATATGTGATTCATATTTTACTTGACCCTTTCCCCTTGCTGCTTTTAATATCTTTTCTTTGTTCTGTAGATTTAGTGTTTTGACTATGATGTGATGTGATGTGATGTGTTTCTTTTCTGGTCTAGTATATTTGGTGTTCTGTAAGCCTCTTGTATATTTATGGACATCTTTTTCTTTAAGTTGGAAAAATTTTCTTCTATAATATTCTTGAAAATATTTTCTGGACCTTGGAACCTGGAGTCTTGTTTTGCATGAACTCTTATTATTCTCAGATTTTGTCTTTTCATGGCATCCTTGACTTCTTGGATATTTTGTGTTTGAGATTTTTCTGATTTTACTTTTTTTTGAGAAAAGTATCAATTCCTGCAAGTATATCTTCAGCTCTAGAGATTCTCTCTTCCATTTCTTGAATTCTGTTGGTGATGTTTGCCCTTGTGGTTCCTGATCTTTTCTCCAATTTCTCTAGCTCCAGGGTTTTCTCAGTTTGTGTTTTCTTTATTGATTCTAATTCTGTTTTCATGCCTTGCACCATTTCCTTCATTTGTTTGAATGTGGATTCCTGTCTCTCTATGATGATCTCTATTTTTTTCTTCATTTCCTCTCTATATGCCACTAATTGTCTCTCTACTTGTGCTTCTATTTGTTTGGCTATATTTGCCTGTGTTTCTTTAAAAATTTTGTCCACTTCCTCTTTCTTTGCCTCCAAATGACTGGCCAAATCTTTGCTAGATTTGTTCATTTCATTTTTAACTGTCTGAATTTGCATGGCTATTGCTCTGAAAGAATTGTTGGTTTCCTCTTTATGAGCCTCAAATAATTGGGTAAGTATAGCTTTAAAGTCATTTTCTTGTGCTTCTGAGGAATTGGAGTATCCATCAATTTTGGGGGTTGCTGGTGAAGTCATGATGTCCTGATTTCTTTTGGATGTGTTCTTTCGCCTACCCCTGGCCATTGGCTTATCTGAAAACTTCCCTGTTTGTTTCTGGATTCTGCAGATCAGACTGGTACTGTCTCTTTTTGGTGTCTGGAGAGTTCCACAGGAAGCTGAGAGAGGTCCTGTAGCCTCAGTGTGTACATTGGCGTACTATGTGTGGTGCCTGTGAGAGGAAAGTATGAGGGCACAGAAGGGCAAATGTAAGCTAGCGCACCAGCAGGTGCTGGTGCTGGTCGCTGTGCAGTTTCCGGTATTAACTGCCTTAACTCCTCAGTTGGGCCTGTAGGGTAGGAACTTCAATGTCTCAAGAGGCCCTCTGTTTCCCACAGTGGGTATGTGGGTGAGAGGGGTCCGATGCCTGGCTTCTATTTTAGAAGGACCCTGGATCCAGGGCTCTGCAGACACTCAAGGGCATACCCAATCTTATGCAGGTTGCATCAGCAGGGATCAGGGCTCTCTGCTCTCTGGTTTGGCCCTGCTTGGTCCGCAGGAGGACTGACAGGCTCCGCCAGCTTAGTGTTGCTGCTGTTGCCAGGTTAGAAAGGCCGCCAGGTTAGAAAGTCTGACTGCAGCTGGAGACTGGGATGCCGGGCCAAATGCTTTCTGGGAAGTTCTGGGGACCCTCCGCTGTGCTCTCCAAGCCTGGGAGGCCCAGCACCTGGTGTGCCTGGCTTGTATGTTGGGTCTGCTGGGCTTTGGTGAGTATATAGCTTATTATCTGTCACTGAGGATTTGGACGGGTCGTTCAGTTAGTGGCTGAGCGACTCTGTGTAGCTAGTATGGTGGCCAGCAGACGTGGGACCCTGGGAGGAAGGTTTTCGCGGGTCTGGGACTCCATGACTGGTACAGCTGCCACTAAGGCGCTAAGGGGCTCTGTCTTAGTCGCTGCAGACCCCAGGCCGTGAGCACTGAGCTGAGAATCTCAGTGAGTTGGCTGTGCTGAGGAGGAGGGAGGTCTGAGAAAGGGGAGTGCCGGAGGATCAAAGGATCATTTCTCTCCTTCCCCAAACATGTCCTCGGTTGGCCTGAGACCAAAGTTCTAACCTCATGTGATGTTCCCTGTTGTTTATAAAGCCTCTCTGTCGTTTCCCTGGTTTGAGAAGTCCTTCCACTCACCCACTCAGGCATTCAGCTCTTCCACAGTTCAAAAACTCTGTGTGCTAGTCGCCATCTTGGCTCTGCCCCCTCCCTATTTGTCCTTCTTTATCTGAGTTACCTTACCCAGGATGTTTTAATTTTAACTCCATTCATTTACTTGCAAATTTCATTTTATTTAAATGTAAACATTAGTATTTCATTATGTATATCATATTTTCTTCATCCATTCATTCCTTGATGGATGTCTGGGCCTTTCCCAATTTCTAACATGTATGAACAGAGAAGAATGAACATGGATGAGAAACTACATCTGAGGGAGGATAAAGTTTCCCTTGACTATATACCTAAGAGTGTTGTTATAATTAACTCTTAAGGTAGACCTATTCTCAACTTCCTGAAGTGCAGCCAGACTGATTTTCTTAGGGTCTATCCAAATCTGAACTTCTTCAAGTGATAGAAAATGTTTTCCTTGCTCCAAATCCTTACCAACATGAGCTTTATTTCATTGCTTTTGTATTCACTATTCATACCTGCGTCAGATGAAATCTCAAGTTAGTTTTGATTTGTATTACCTTTATGACTAGGATTATTGAACATTTTTTAAACTTTTAATTAAAAAAATTATTCTTCTTTAGCTTGATTACAACCCTCTCCCTTCTCTCCTCCCCCATCTCATCCTTCCACCCCTTCCACCATTGCTCCATCTCTTTATCCTCAGAAAAGGAAAGGGTCCAATGGGTACCAACTCACCAAAGCACATCAACTCACAGCAGGATTAGGTGCATCTTCTCCCACTGAGGCCAGACAAGGTAGCCCAGCTATGGGAAAGGTATCTAAAGGGAGGCAACAGAGTCAGAGATGGCACCCACAGTAATTATTAGGAAACTGACATGAAGAACCTGCTGCACATCTGCTACATATATGCACATGGCCTAGGTCCTACTCATGCATGCTCTTTGGTGGGTGATTCAGTCTCTATGAGTCTCCGTGCCCCTGGATTAGTTGACCCTGTTGATCTTCTTGCAGTGACCTCTATCCCTCCAGTTCCCTCAATCCTTCCTTTGACTCTTCCACACATCTTCCCAAGTGCCTCATATTGTTTAGCTGTGTGTCTCTGTGTCTGCTTCCATCAGCTGCTGAATGAAACCTCTCAGAGGATAGTTTTGCTAGGCTCCTGTCTGCAAATATAACAGAGGATCATTAATTGTGACAGGGGTTGCCTCTCTTCCATGGAATAGGTCACAAATTGGACCAGTCATTAGTTAGCGAATCCCTAGATTTCTACTGCATCTGTATCATTGTACTAGTTGTAAGTACAACAAATTTCAGATAAAGGATTGAAGGTAGGTTTATGTACCCCTTTCTACATATCCCTTTGTCTCAGCAATGTCCTCTTGTTTTTTTTTTTTGCTTTTTTTATCTACTATATTTTTTAAATTTTTTTATTAATTACAGTTTATTCACTTTGTATTCCCCCATAAGCCTCTCCTTCTCCCGTCCCAATCCGACCCTCCCTCCCCCTTCTTCACACATGCCCCTCCCCAACTCCACTGACAGGGGAGGTCCTGCTCTCTTTCCTTCTGATCTTAGTCTATCAGATCACATCAGGAATGGCTGCATTGTCATCTTCTGTGGCCTGGTAAGGCTGCTCTCCCCTCAGGGGGAGGTGATCAAAGAACAGGCTTATCAGATTATGTCAGAGGCAGTCCCTCTTCCCATTACTATGGAACCCACTTGGAGACTATACTGCCATATGCTACATCTGTGCAGGGGTTCTAGGTTATCTCCATGCCTGGTACTTGGTTGGAGTATGAGTCTCAGGGAAGAACCTTGTGTTCAAATTTTCTGGTGCTGTTGCTCTCCTTGTGTGGTTTCTGTCCTCTCCAGATCTTACTATTTCCCACTTATTAGATAAGATTCCATGCACTTTACCTAACAGTTGGCCATAAGTCTCAGTGTCTGCTTTGATAGTCTACAGGGCAGAGCCTTTCAGAAGCCCTCTGTGGCAGGTTCCTAGGTTGTTTCCTGTTTTCTTCTTCTTCTGATGTTTATCCTCTTTGCCTTTCAGGATGGGGATTGAGCGTTTTAGTCTGGGTCCTCTCTCTTAATTAGTTTCTTTAGATGTACTGGTTTTAGTAGGTTTATCCTATGTTATATGTCTATATGAGTGAGTATATACCATGTGTGTCTTTCTGCTTCTGGGACAGCTCACTCAGGATGATCCTTTCCAGGTCCCACCATTTACCTGCAAATTTCATGATTTCCTTATTTTTCATTGCAGAATAGTACTCCATTGTGTAGATGTACCACAATTTCTGCATCCATTCTTCAGTTGAGGGGCATCTGGGCTGTTTCCAGCTTCTGGCTATTACAAATAAAGCTGCTACAAACATGGTTGAACAAATGTCTTTATTTTATACTTGAGCCCCTTTTGGATATATGCCTAGGAGTGGTATGGCTGGACCTTGAGGAAGCATTGTCTGAGAAAGCACCAGATTGCTTTCCAGAGGGTTTTACAAGTTTACATTCCCACCAGCAGTGGAGGAGGGTTTCTCTTTCTCCACAACCTCTCCAGCATGTGTTGTCACTTGAGTTTTTCATCTTGGCCATTCTGATGGGTGTAAGGTGAAATCTCAGGGTTGTTTTGATTTGCATTTCTCTAATGGCTAATGAGGTTGAACATTTCTTTAAGTGTTTCTCTCTCATTCGATATTCCTCTACAGAGAGTTCTCTGTTTAGCTCTGTTCCTCATTTTTTAACTGGATTACTTGTTTTGCTGCTTTTCAGCTTCTTTAGTTCTTTATATATACTGGATATTAGCCCTCTGTCAGATAAAGGGTTGGTAAAGATTCTTTCCCAGTCTGTAGGCAGTCGCTTTGTTTTGATGAGGGTGTCCTTTGCTTAACAGAAGCTTTTTAGTTTCATGAGGTCCCATTTATTGATTGTTTCATTTAGAGCCTGTGCTGTTGGTGTTCTGTTCAGGAAGTTTTCTCCTGTACCAATGAGTTCAAGGGTATTCTCCATGAAGCAGCATTACCAGGCCACAGAAGAAGACATTGCAGCCACTCCTGATGAGACCTAATTGACTAGGATCAGAAGGAAGGAAAAGAAGTCCTCCCTTATCAGTAGACTTGGGGAGGGGCATGAAGACAGAGGATGGAGGAAGGGAGGGATTAGGATGGGAGGAGGGAGGGAACCACAGGGGGGATACAAAATGAGTAAAGTGTAATTAATAAAGAAAAAAATGAAAAAAGTGATTAGAAAAAATTCCATGGTTTAACATATAAACTTAGACAAAGTGAGTTTCTGCAGAGTTCTGGGAATGCTAAGAAACCTCTCAATGTATAAGTTCATACTTGGATATTCATCTCTTGAGCCAAAGACCAGGAATGTAATCAGGGTTTTTATTCAGTGAAATTTATAAAACCACATTACATTATTTTACATGTAGACATCCAATTAGACCACCATCATTTGTTGATGTTATCTTTTTGCCATTGTATGGTTTTGGCATCTTTGTCAAAGATCAGGTGTCCATAAGTGTGTGGGTTTACCATACTTATCACCCTGCACACCTTGCAGAAAACTGAAGTCCAAGTGGATCAAAGACCTCAACATAAAACCAGACACATAAAATCGATTAGAAAAAAAAAAAGCTATGTCCTCTTGTTATTTAGCTTCTTTAGATGGTTAAATTTAGTATGGTTGTCCTATATTTTATAGCTAATATCTACTTATAAGTGAGTATATACCATTCATGTCTTTCTGGTTCTGTGTTGCCTCACTCAAGATGATCTTTCCCTGTTTCATCTATTTGCCTGCAAATTTCATGATTTTCTTGTTTTTAACAGCTGAGTAGTATTCCATTTCGTAAATGTACCACAATTTGTATCTGTTCTTCTGAGGAGGGACATCTATGTTGTTTCCAGATTATGATTACTATGAATATAGATGGTATGAGCAAAGCTGAGCAAATGTTCTAGTATGGTGGAGCATTTTTCAGATATATACCCAGGAATAGTATAGGTGGGTTTTGAGGTAGAGCTATTACTACTTTTCTGAAAAAGTGCCAGATTGATTTCCAAAGCAGTTGTACAAGTTGCACTCCCACCAGCAATGGAGGAGGGTTCACTTTTCTCCACATCCTCTCTAGCAGGTATTGTCATTGGAGTTTTTGATCTTAGCCATTTTAATGGGTATAAGATGGAATCTCAGAGTTGTTTTCATTTGCATTTCCCTGATGACTAAGGACATTGGGCATTTTTTAAGTGTTTCTTTGCCATTCTATATTCCTCTGATGACACTCAATCAAAAGGGCAAAAAGGATAGATATCAGAAGTTTTGGAAAAGAGGGAACAGGTTTAGAAATTATCATAGATGTCCTCTGAAGGAATCCTCCCAGTAGAGGATCTAACCAGATGCAGAGACTCACAGACAAACTTTGGGCAGAGCACAGAGAGTCTTATGGAAGAAAGTGGTTGGGGGGGAAGAAAGACAGGGAGAGGAAAAGAGCTCCACTCGTCAAAACCAGAAAATCTGGAGGCTGGGGTTGAGAGCAGAGCTGTAGAGACCTATGAACCAACCATGCATGGAGAAACCCCAGAATCCCTGCTCAGATGTAGCCCATAGGCAGCTCAGTTTCCATATGGGTTCCTTAGTAAAGGAAGCAGGTGCTGTCCCTGACATGAACTTAGTTGCCTGCTCTTTGATCACTTACTTCTGGTGAGGTGGCCTTGCCAGGCCACAGAGGAAGATGACTCAGGCAATCCTGATGAGATTGATAGGCTACAGTCAGATGGTAGGGGAGTAAAACTCCCCCTTTCAGTGGACTAGTGGAAGGACATAGTGGGGAAAGAGGGAGGGAAGATGAGTCTGGGAGAAGATGATGGAGGGGGCTACAATAGTGATATAAATTGAATAAATTATAAAACATAAATAATTAAAAAGAAGTCTCAGATGGATCCAAGATGGTGGCAAGATGGTGTTCAGATTTTCTGGTTCTGTTGCTCTCCTTGTGGAGTTCCCGTCCCCTCCAGCTCTTACTATTTCCCACTTCTTACATAAAATTTCATTCACTCTGATTTCTTTATCAGCACATTCGTCTTTATTATACAGGAGGGCTTCAGATTTTTTTTGAGTTAATTTTGTATCCAGCCATATTGCTCAAGGTGTTTATCAGCTTAAGGAATTCTCTTGTAGAATTTTTGGGGTCACCTATGTATACTATCTAACCATCTGCGAATACTGATACTTTGACTTCTTACTTTCTGATTTGTATTCCCTTGATATCATTTAGTTGTTTTATTGCTCTAGCCAGGACTTCAAGAACTATGTTGAAGCCATACTGAGAGTGTGGGAAGTCTTGCCTGATCCCTGATTACAGTGAGATTGATTTATGTTTCTCTCCATTTAGTTTGATGGTGGCTCTAGGCTTGCTGTATATTGTCTTTACTATGATTAGGTAAGTACCTTGTATCCCTGACCTCCCCACGACCTTAAACATGAGTGGGTGTTGGATTTTGTCAAATGCTTTTTCGTCATCTAAGGAGATTATCGTGTGTTTTTGTATTTGTTTTTTTGTTTTTCTTTCAGTTTAAATGGTGGATTACATTGATGGATTTTTGTATGTTGAACCACACCTGCATGCTTGGGATGAAGTCCCTGAATATTATTGAGCATTGCCACAGCTCTAGACCACCTGCCCAAACTCTCCTTATCCAATATTTTATCCTGAGATAAAATCTGTCCTTGATGTTGAAGTGTGTTTCTTGAATATAGCCGATATATAGATCATATTTTCATGTGTACTCTGTTAGTCTGTATCTTTTTACTTGGGGAATTAAGAACAACAAAATTGATAGATATCAATGATCAATGATTGTTGATTCTAATTATTTTTCTTTTGTTGTATTGTAGTATTGGTAGTCGTGGTTGTGGGGTGTGTATGTGTGTGTTTTTCCATTATTTTAATTTTACTGGTCTGAGTTTATTTATTCACTGTGTTTTCATTGTTGTATTTAATCTTTTTCTATTGCAGACTTCTCACATCTTCTGGAGAAATGAAAATGTATATAAACATTGCTTAAATTTCACTTTTCCATGTAATATTTTATTTTCTGCATCTATGATGATTGAAAGTTTTGTGGGTATAGTAGTCTGTGCTGGTATTTATGATCTTTTCTTTAATTTAATTTTTATTAATTACAGTTTATTCACTTTGTATCCCAGCTGTAGCCCCCTCTCTCATCCCCTCTAAATATCACCCACCCTCCCTCTTCTTCTCTTATGCTGCTCCCCCAGTCCAGTGATGGGGAGGTTCTCCTCCCCTTCCTTCTGACTCTAGTCTATCAAGACTCATCAGCACTGGTTTCATTGTCTTTTTCTGTGACTGGTAAGGCTACTCTCCCCCAGGTGGAGTTGATCAAAGAGCCAGCACCTGAGTTCATCTCAAAGACAGTCCCTGTTCCCACTACTAGAGAATGTCTCTCAGACACTGAGCTGCCATGAGCTATATCTGTTCAGGGGTTCTAGGTCATCTCCATGCATGGTCCATTTTGGGACCAGTTTCAGTCTCGGAGAAGACCCTTTTTTCCACATTTTTTGGTTCTGTTGCTCTCCTTGTGGAGCTCCTATCCCCTCCAGGTCCTACTCTCTCCCCCTTCTCTCATAAGATTCCCTGCACTTTGCCCAAAGTTTTGCTATGAGTCTCAGTATATATTTTGATACCCTGCTGGGTAGAGACTTTCAGACGCCTCTGTGAATGGTTCCTGTCCTGTTTCTTGTTTTCTCCAAATTTTTACATAAGCACTTTTTGCTATAAGATTTCTCATAGATTCCCCCAACTCTGCCCTAATTTTGGCTATGAGTCTCAGCATCTGCCTCGATACCCTACTGGGAAGATTCTTTCTGAGGCCCTCTGTGGTAGGCTCCTGTCCTGTTCCTTGTTTTCTCCCTCTTTGATTTCCACCCCATTTGCCTGTCTGAATGAGGATTGATCATCTTATCCAGGGTCCTCTTTCTAGCTTAGCTTCTTTAGGTGTAAGATTTTAGTATGTTTATTATATATTATATGTCTAATATCCACTTATAATTGAGTATATACCATGTGTGTCTTTCTGCTTCTGGGATATATCACTCAGGATGATCTTTCTAGTTCCCAACATTTGCCTGTAAATTTCATGATTTTCCACCCTGCACAAAACTAAAGTCCAAGTGGATCAAAGACCTCAACAGAAAACCAGATACTCTAAATCTGTTAGAAGAAAAAGTGGAAAACAGCCTAGAACTCATTGTCACACGAGACAACTTCCTGAACAGAACACCAACAGCACAGGCTCTAAGAGCAACAATCAATAAATGGGACCTCATGAAACTGAAAAGCTTCTGTAAAGCAAAGGACACCTTCATCAAAACAAAACGACTGCCTACAGATTGGGAAAGAATCTTCACTAACCCTTTATCTGACAGAGGACTAATATCCAGTATATACAAAGAACTAAAGCAGCTGAACAGCAGCAAACCAAGTAATCCAATTAAAAAATGGGGAACAGAGCTAAACAGAGAATTCTCAACAGAGGAATATCGAATGGCAGAGAAACACTTACAGAAATGCTCAACCTCATTAGCCATCAGGGAAATGCAAATCAAAACAACCCTGAGATTTCACCTCACACCCATCAGAATGGCCAAGATGAAAAACTCAAGTGACAACACATGCTGGAGAGGTTGTGGAGAAAGGGGAATCCTACTCCACTGCTGGTGGGAATGTAAACTGGTACAACCACTTTGGAAATTTATCTGGCTCTTTCTCAGACATTTAGGAATAGTGCTTCCTCAAGACCCAGCCATACCACTGCTAGGTATATACCCAAACTTTGCTCAAATACACCAAAGGGATACTTGCTCAACCATGTATATAGCAGCTTTATTTGTAATAGCCAGAACCTGGAAACAACCCAGATGTCCATCAACGGAGGAATGGATACAAAAATTGTGATATTTTTACACAATGGAATACTACTCAGCAATCAAAAAGGAAGAAATCATGAAATTTGCAAATGGTGGGATCTAGAAAAGATCATTCTCAGTGAAATATCCCAAAAGGAGAAAGACAAACATAATATATATTTACTTATATAGACCTATAAGATATGATAAACATAATGAAATCTATACACCTAAAAAAGATAATCAAGAGAGCGGACATGGGGTAAGATGATCAATCCTCGTTTAGAAAGACAGATGGGATGTGCATTGACCAGGAGTCTACTGAAGGCATCTGAAAGACTCTAACTAGTAGTGTTTTCAAAGCAGATACAAAGACTCATAACCAAACCTTCGGCAGAGTACAGGGAATCATATGAAAGAAGGGGAGTTAGTATGATGGGGAAAGGATAAGAGCTCCACAAGGACCAAATATATCTGGGCACAGGGTCTTTTCTCAGACTGACATTCAACCAAGGACCATGTATGGATATAACCTAGAACCTCTGCTCAGATGTAGCCCGTGGTAGCTCAGTAAAGGGAACAAGAACTATTTCTAACAGGAACTCAATGGCTGGCTCTTTGACCTCCCCACCCCCCAAGGGAGGAGCAGTTCTGTTAGGCCACAGAGGAGGACTTTGAAGCCAGTCCTGAAGATACCTGATAAAACAGGATCAGATGAATGGGAAGGAGGTCCCCCCTATCAGTGGACTTGGAAAGGGGCACGGTGGAGATGAGGGAAGTAGGGTGGGGTTGGGAGGGAATGAGGGAGTGGGATACAGCTGGGATACAGAGTTAATAAAATGTAACTGATAAGAAAAAAAATAAAATTAAAAAAACAACAAAAAAAACACAAAATTTTATTTCTAATCTAATAAACTCCGGTACTAAGCAAAAAAATAAAAAAATCATGATTTTCATGTTTTTGAATGCTGAGTAGTATCAACAGAAAAAAAAAAAAACAAACAACAAAAATTAGGCACAGTGGTCTTTTCTGAGAGTAATACTCCAAACAAGGACCATGCATGGACATAACCTAGAAGCACTGCACAGATGTTGTCTATGGAAGCCCAATCTCCAACTGGTAAGAGGAACAGGGGATATCTCTGAAATGAACTCTATGACTAGCTCTTTGATTACCTTGCCCTGAAGGGAGATCAGCCTTACCAGGCCACAGAGGAAGACTATGCAGCCAGTCCTGATGAGACCTGATAGCCTAGGGTCAGATGGAAAGGTAGGACGATCTCTGCTATCATTGGCCTGGGAAGGTGCATTGGAGAAGATGAAGGGGGTGTGATTGGGATGGGGCAAGGGAGGGGGCTGCAGCTGGTATACAAATTAAATAAAATTTTTTATTTAAAAAATACACCTAAAAATTTTCTCTTAGTCTTGTTTTCCATAGCTTTGGGCATTCTATGTTTACAGTTACATTCTATTCTAAGAAGATTTTTGTTTTAATTTCTTCCTCAGTTTTGTCTTAACTCCTTTTTGATTCAGAAGTTAGTTTTTGCATTTTCTTTAGTTTCAAGGCTTTCTAAGTGTTTCTGTTTTTGTTGATATCCAGCTTTAATCTGAGGTGTTTGCAAAGTATGCAGGGTGTTTTTGTTTTGTTTTGTCTTGTTTTTTAATTTTCCAGCACCTATTTAACCTTGCCTTATGTCTGAGTATAGGTCCAGTTTGTATAATGTTCCATATGTTGCTGGAAAAGTGTATTATATTTTCCTTTGTGTGAAATATTCTCTAACTGCCTGTTAGGTTCATTCATTTTTTTACATCATTTTGTTTCAGCATTTTTTAAGATTAAATTATAACTTGAGGACCTGAGTATTGGAGAGAATCAGGTATTAAAATCATCCATGACCATTACGTGATAGTCAATTCAGTGTGCGATTTAAGCTATATTTTTCTTTTATGAACTTGGGTGTTATGTGTTTGGTGCACAGATGTTTAGAATTGCAATATTTCCTTTGTGACTTTTTACTTTTAATATTATGCATCGATTTATTACTCTTTTAATTATTTTTTTCAAATGTATTTTGTCAAATATTGAATGTGCCACATTGTCCTTCTTCTTAGGCATTTGATTGGAATAACTTTTCTTATCCTTTTACCCTGGGGAGATGTCTCTTTTTATGTTGAGGTATGTTAGATGTAACAGAGAGATGGATTCTCTTTTTCAATCTAGTCTGTTAATTTGTGTCTTTTTAGTGAGGAATAGATATTACTGATATTCATTTATCAGTGTGCAATAGTTTTTTTGTGGTAGTGGTGGTGTATGAGTATCTGTGTATATACATTTTATTTTTATTATTTATTGTTCTTGCATTGTTTACTACATATGTTTTCTTGTGTATGGTTAACCTCTCCAGGATAAGGATGATGTTTTCCTTCTAGTACTTTTTGTATGTTTGTGTTTATAATTAGATGCTGCTTTCTTTCTCAATATATTATGTTGAAATTTTGCTGACTATTGTAGTATACGCTGGCATCTGTCCTCTCTTCGAGATTTTATAACAACTGTGCAGGACCTTCTGGCTTTTTTAAACATGAATTGCATTTTATTCGCTTTGTATCCCAACTGTAACCCCCTCCCTCAATCCCTCCCAATCACCTCTCCTCCCCATCTCCTCTCATGCCCCTCTCCATGTCCATTGATGGGGAGGTCCTCCTCCCATTTCATTTGACCCTAGTATATCAGGTCTCGTCAGGAGTGGCTGCATTGTCTTCCTCTGTGGCCTGGCAAGGCTGCTCCCCCCCCCTCAGGTGAGGGGGGTCAAAGAGCCAGCCACTGAGTTCAGACCTGGCTTTTATAGGCTCCTTTGAGAAATTAGATGTTAACCTAACAGGTCTACCTTTACATATTACTTTGTCTTTTACCTTTGAAGATTTTAATATTAACTTTTTGTTCTGCACATTAAGTGTTTTCATTATTATGTGTTGTAGAAATTTTTTTTTCTGGTCTAGTTTAGTCAGTTTTCATTTTGCTTCTTGTACTTCTATGGACACCTCCTTTTTTGTTAGTTTATGAAAATTTTCTCTTACGATTTTGTTCAAAATCTTTTCTGTGCCATTGTCTTAGTTTTCATTTCCTCCTTTTATCTATTGTTTGTAAATTTTGTCTTTTCATAGTGTCCCATATTTTTTAAATGTTTAGTGTGTGCAGTATTTTTGATGTGATAATTTCCCCCATTGTATCCATTTCCTCATCTTCAATGTCTGAAATTCTCTGTTTCTTTTCTCGTATTCTGTTGATGATTCTTGAACTTGAAATTGTTATCTGAGTTTTTAAATTTTTCATTTCCAGTTTTACCACAATTTGAGCTTTTTATCTAGTGATTCTATTTTCACTGTCCTGTATTAAACTGTTTTCTCATTTAATTCTACCACATTTTTACATTTTAATTAATGTATTTCATCAAATCCTTTTTAAGTATATTGAACATATTCATAAAAGCTATTTTTTAAGTTATTGGCTTTTACAGTATGTTATATTTCTTAGAGCTTAATGTAGTAGGGTTGTTGTGGTCTAATGGAGACATAATTTTAGATAATATTTACTGTGTCTTTAAACTGGTGAGTAGGCATATGAGGTAGTGATGATTGCCATTTTGGATCTTCATTTCTTGCCCTTAGTTTCTGAGGAGATGTTCCTTTCCTTGATTTTTGTTGTCTTCTGTGTTTGATATGAGATTGTGGTGGCCATAGGTTGCTTGTTTGGGAGTTCTTCTGAGTTCCTGATGAATGTGGTCACTGGGACTCCTGGGTTGAATGTGTTTTGGATATTGGGTGCTGACAGGAATGACTGGGCATGAGGGAGGATGGTGTTACAGAATTGACAGGGAGTGGAAAGCTGAGTGTTCCATGAGGATCTATGTAGTGCCCTGGATGTGGGGACTAAGAGGAAGTAAAAGTATGTGATCTGAACAAGAGCTGGACATAAATTTGAGTAATCAGATTTGGAAGTAAGAAAGGAGAGTAAATATTGCCTTTCTGATTTCTAGATTGGGGTGTTCAGAGGGTTAATAGGGAGTGGTTATTGTTGGCTGAGACACAAGGATAGGATTGGACAAGAAATCTGTAGGAGAATATCTTCATATCCCTCTGGGAATGGGTGCAGAGAAGAGGAAGAAACTTCATCTGGTTTTCTGCTGCAAGTCTGTGGACAAGACTTTGAAATTGGGTATATACCATGTGTGTCTTTTTGCTTTTGGGATACCTCACTCAGGATGATTGTTTCTAGGTCCCACCATTTGCCTGCAAGGACCAAATACATCAGGGCACAGGGTTTTTTCATGAGACTGTTTCTCCAACCAAGGATCATGTATGGATATAACCTAGAACCCCTGCCTAGATAAAGCTCATGGTAGCTCGTTATCCAAGTGGGTTCTCTAGTAAGGGGAACAGGGACTGTTTCCGACATGAACTCAATGGCAAGCTCCTCAACCCCTCTCCCCCAAGGGAGGAGCAGCCTTGCTAGGCTACAGAAGAGGACACTGCAGCCAGTCCTGAAGATAAGCTAGGGTCAGATGGAAGGGGAGGAGGTCCTCCTCATCAGTGGACTTGGAAAGGGGCAGGGAGGAGATGAGGGAGGGAGGGTGGGATTGGGAGGGAATGAGGGAGGGGCTACAGCTGGGATACAAATTAAATATCTTGTGATTAATATAAAAAATAAAAATAATAAAAGAAAAAAAAAGACTTTCAAATTGGAATTGGAAGGCACAGCATGAGAGCACATACCCTAGCTGACTCCCAGGGCAAGCAGAAGTGATTCCAGCGGTGGTTCTGGAGACAAAGACATAGGGTCTTTTAACTTGTGTTAAATGTATACCTAACGTAGTATAGCTGGACTTTTGTGTTCATAATTTTAGATCACTAATCTACTTGATTTGACTATAAAATTAAAAGTCATTTATTAGCATCATTTCTAAATTATTATGCTAAATTAAAAGTAGATTTTTTTTAAAATCTGAAACAACATTATGTATACTGATAGCAAAAACTAGAGAACCTGAGTAAATAAAATTTTATTGATACAACAGAATGTTTTTATGTACTGTTTACTATATTTTAAAAGAGCAGTATATTTATTTACCACATAAAAACTGAAAAGGATACAGGTGACAACTGGACCCAAGCTTGGTTTTGTCTAAAAAAAATTTAAGATATCTTTAAATAAGATAGTTTAGAGATACTGAAAACATGTGAAATACAGATAACATATTATGGAATTGTCTTCTCATTAAAAATGTATAAGAATAAGAATTATATCCATAGTTAGTGCTAAATGGATGTGTACTGCCATGGAGGAACAAAAGTTTGGGCAAAGGCACTGGGGTTGACAACCCCAGGAAGTATTAAAAGAAAGGCAATGTGGATAATGTGGCTGAATGTTTTGAGAACATTGAGTGAATTTTTTCTTGGTTGAACATTGTAGACCACCACTTACAGAATAATAGTAAAGAATAATGTAAATTTAGGATGGAGAAATAAGGAAATTAATTGCCTTCATATGATTAAAAAAGTTTTTAAAGGATGAAAATTAATACAAATACAAATGACAGCCTAAAATTTATTACCAGGCTCTAGTCACCTATAGGATTAGATAATATTAATAATTTTAACTAACAATTCCAATGTTAATAAAAAATCTATAATAAAATACCCTGAAATGAATTCCATGAAATACTAACTTATATATAATTTATTTTTATTTTAAAAACACCAATTGTGGGACCTGGAAATGATCATCCGGAGTGAGTTGTTCCAGAAGCAAAAAGACACACACGGTATATACTCACTCATATAGACATGCAACATAGGATAAACCCACTAAAATCTGTACATCTAAAGAAACAAAGCAAGAAAGGGGACCCTAACTAAAATTTTCAATCCCCATCCTGAAAGGCAAAGAGGATGGACATCAGAAGAAAAAGAAAACAGGAAATAACCTAGGAACCTGCTACAGAGGGCCTCTGAAAGCCAGAAGAAGAAAACAGGAAACAACCTTGGAACCTGCTACAGAGGGCCTCTGAAAGCCTCTGCCGTGCAGACTGTCAAAGCAGATGCTGAGCCTGATGGCCAACTGATGGGCAGAGTGAATGGAATTTTACGTAAGAAGTGGGAAATAGTAAGAGCTGGAGAGGACAGGAACTCCACAAGGAGAGCAAAAGAACGAGATAATTTGAACATAGGGAACTTCCCAGAGACTCATACTCCAACCAAGGACTATCCGTGGAGATAACCTAGAACCCTGACAATGCAGCCACTTCTGATGAGAACTGATAGACTAAGATCAGAAAGAAGGAGAGGAGGACCTCCCCTATCAGTGGACTTGGGGAGGGGCATGCATGCAGAAGGGGGGGAGGGTGGAATCGGTAGGGGAGGAGGGAGGGGGCTTATGGGGAGATACAAAATGAATAAATTGTAATTAATAAAAGTTAAATAAAAAATTTAAAAAACAACAATTGTTATTTAATGAATATCAATTATTTCAATGTACTACCATTAATATTTAAACACATAACTGTATAACCTCTTTTCACAGAGGTTATACTCTATCTAATTTATAAAGTACATAATTTGGATTTTTAAAATAAAAAAATATCTTTGTTTACCAGTGATACAGGGCATCAAATATGGCCTTTTGATCATGGTAAGCAAGCTTTCCCCAGACTGACCAAATATTACATTCCTAAGAAAGGAAAATTAAACTAATGAGAGCATATGACTGTTAATGACTTATCAAGGTACCATTTTGAGGATGTTAACTAACTGATACTTTTCAATCTTATAATTCCATATTTGGTCAGCTGCACCGTAGCCCACCCTATAAGGAATTGGGATATTATGTGCTAGAATAATTTCTTAAAGATCTCATATATAAGTTCCAGGTTTACAAAACTTTGAATAAATACAAGATATCTTACTCTGTGTCACTAATCACTCAAAGGGCATTCTAGTAAGCTTTTAGTGAAGAAGCGATATGCAGGTCAAAGTAACAGTGACTCTGTAAGTTAACTTACTTCTAATTGAATTTCAAGACGCTTTTATGTTCATTTGGTTCTTAAAGACATTACATGGATTATTCTTATTTTACATCCTATAAGAGATTTTAAGTTCATATCTAATAAGAGAGTTGTGTTGTTGGTAGTTAGAGAATCGGGGTCTCCTCTGACTCATCTAGAGGAAAGTAATGGGATCTCTTGTTTTACTTGTCAGTATTGAAATACACAAAAGTTTTATATCTAATGAAATGTTAAAATCGAGCACCTCTCAGGTTTTTCTATTTCTTTACAGTTCATGAGATAATCAATCCCCAGCTTAAAATTTAAACCTGAAACATACTGTGAGATTTGAGTTTAAAGGTGTATTTTTTCCTTCTTTACCTCACTCTACACAACCCCAGTTTTAATGCTAAAAGAGTAATTGTATCAGTGGAATTTGATTCTTGTAAAATAATGACACAGTGCTCTATTTTCTTCCATCGACAGAACATTCACACATGACTTTTTTTGGAGTAGCAATTGGTTCTGAGTGATAATAAGGAAGGTATAGATATTGTCATTCATTTTTCTCAATAGGACTTTACTAACTTCAACTCTCCAACTTTTTTTCTTTGTCCTCATATACAACTGTCAGTTTAAACTTGACTTAATGCCATGTTTCTATAAAAGTTTGATTGAATTTCAATGACTAATGGAGATGACTATTTCGTTCCAAAATCTGGGGAGAATATGGAAATATGACTTAAAGGAACTTGAATTGTGTCTGGTGATTTTCTTAACTCTTCATTGCCTTTTTGGTCTCTTACATTGGGATGTTTTGAACTAAGTCAAGATTCTGCCAACAAGAAAGTCCTTGAGATACATAACTAGCTCCTCTTTCTTGAGTGGGATCTATTATCCAAGTAAACCATTTACATCACCCAGATGTCATTATATTATTACTAACAAAGATCAGCATATATGGCTTGATATCTCCATGTATCTAAGTATTTTAGAAAGAAAGCCAACTCTTCAGTCACCTACTTTTATTTTTTAATATTTATTTTTTAATATTAGTTACAGTTTATTAACTTTGTATCCTAGCTGTATCCTGCTCCCTTATTCCCTCCCAATCCCACTGTCCCTCCACATCTCCTCCCTACCTCTTTCCAATTCCACTGATAGGGGAAGTTCTCTTCCCCTTCCACCTGACCCTGTTTTATCAGGTATCTTCAGGACTGGCTGCAATGTTCTTCTCTGTGGCCTAGCAAGGCTTCTCCTCCCTCAAGAAGGGGGGTGTCAGAGAGCCAGCCATTGATTTCATGTCAGATATAGTCACTGCTCCCCCTTACTAGGGTACTCACTTGGATACTGAGCTATCATGGGCTACATCTGAGCAGGGGTTCTAGGTTATATCCATACATGGTCCTTGGTTGGAGAAACTCTCTCATAAAAGATCCCTATACCCAGATATATTTGGTCCTTGTGGAGCTCCTGTCCTTTCCAGGTCATACTATCTCCCTCTTCTTTCATAAGATTCCCTGCATGCTGCCCAAAGTTTGGCTCTGAGTCTCAGCATCCGTTTGATACACTGCTAGGTAGAGTTTTTCAGAGGCCCTCTGTGGTAGGTTCCTGTCCTGTTACTTGTTTTCTCCTACTTCCAATGTCCATCCCATTTGTCTTTCTAAGTGAGGATTGATCATCTTACCCCAGGTCCTCTTTCTTGTTTATCTTCCTTAGATGTACAGATTTTAGTATGTTTATCCTATCTTATAGGTCTAGTACCCACTTATAAGTGAGTATATACCATGTGTGTCTTTCTGCTTTTGGGACACCTCACTCAGGATGATCTTTTCTAGAACCCACAATTTACCTACAAATTTCATGATTTCCTTGTATTTAATTGCTGAGTAGTATTCCATTGTGTAAATATATCACAATTTCTGTATCCATTCCTCCATTGAGGGACATCTGGGTTGTTTCCAGGTTCTGTCTATTACAAATAAAACTGCTATAAACATGGTTGAGCAAATGTCCCTGTTGTGTACTTGAGCATCTTTTGGAAGTATGCGTAAGGGTAGTATAGCTGGCTCTTGAGGAAGAACTATTCCTAATTGTCTGAGAAAGCACCAGATTGATTTCCAAAATGGTTGTACAAGTGTGCATTCCCAACAACAATGGAGGAGGGTTTCCCTTTCTCCACAGCCTCCCCAGCATGTGTTGCCACTTGAGTTTTTGATTTTAGTCATTCTGATATGTGTAAGGTGAAATCTCTGGGTTGTTTTGATTTGCATCTCTCTGATGGCTATGGACGTTGAGCATCTCTTTAAGTGTTTGTCTGCCCAGAATGGCTATTTTCACTGTGTTAATCTTACTGATCCATGAGCACGGAAGATCTTTCCATATTCTGATATCTTCTTCAATTTCTTTTTTCAGAGACTTGAAGTTTTTTTTTTTTTTTTTTTTTTTTTTTTTTTTTCAAACAAGCCTTTCACTTTCATGGTTAGAGCCATCCCAAGGTACTTTATGTTATTAGTGGGTATTGTGAAGGGTGTTGTTTCCCTGATTTCTTTCTCATTTTGTTTGTTTGTTTTTGTTTTTGTTTTTTTGTTATACACAATGGCTTCTGACTTCTTTGAGTTAATTTTGTTTCCAGCCACTTTGCTGAAGGTGTTTATCAGCTGAAGGAATTCTCTGGTAGAATTTTTGTGGGCGCTCAAGTATACTATCATATCATCTCTGAATAGTGAAACTTTGACCTCTTCCTTTCCAATTTGTATCCCCTTGATTTCCTTTAGTTGTCTTATTGCTCTAGCAAGGACTTCAAGAACTGTTGAAGAGATATGGAGAGAGTGAGCAGCCTTGCCTTGTCCCCGATTTCAGTGGGATTGGTTTAAGTTTCTCTCCATTGAGTTTGATGTTGGCAATAGGCTTGCTATATATTGCCTTTACTATGTTTAGGTATGTGCCTTATATCCGTGATCTCTCCAAGACTTTAAACATGAATGGGTGTTGGATTTTGTTAAATGCTTTTTTTGGCATCTAAGGAGATGATCATGAGCCACCTACATTTAATTTCTACAGTCTTTGACATTTTTTTGAGATACATGAACTCCTAATGCCAACTTTTAAAAAGTATCATATTTTTGATATCTATTTTGGCTCTCTTACATTGTAAGAACAACTTAATGTCTTCTGTGTTCCATGTTCTTTACATAAAAAGTTTATGTGATTTTATAGTACACAAAGAATTATAAAAGCTAGATGTGAAGTTATATTTGCCTATTGTGTATGTCACTAGAGGGAATTCTAAAAATTGTAAAAATAATATAATATAAAATTAAATATTGTAATCTTATATTTTCTAAAAGTTATAATACAATATAATAATGTTAAATTTGCCTGTGTCATAGGGTCAATTTGATGTGAAAATCCTTGTGTTTACAGGTTAAATGGTTAACTTTTCAATGTGAATTTTAATGTTACCATAGTTTAGTGCCGTAGGAACTCAGTCCTCAAGATTTAAAAGAGTATTTTGCAAAATCTGAATCACTTTTAATATTTCAGTCAGTTATTGGTAGCAATGAGCATGAATATGATCAGTAATTGAGTATATTTTTCAGTAGCTGATAAAATTGTCCCTGTAACTTTCATGCAGGCATGTAGGGATGACAGGCTCAGGTGGTTATGTGTCAATGGAGATTGCTGAAATTGTAATTACAGTTTAGAGTGCAGCTGTTAAAAATCTACCAAAATAAGATTTCAAACTGACCTTTTTTATTCATCTAAGGAATTTTGCCAACTGTTTAATTTGTAGGCATCTCAGTTGAGCACTTTCCCAAATATAGACTTTGAATGAATTACTTCAGTTTTAGTTTTCTCCACACCTAATTGAATGTTTCTATAATGACCTGTAATATCAGTGGAGTTAGCTTTGAGTTGAAGATGTGGTTCTTTAGATATGTAAGTCCCATTTAAATAAAATAGAATAGTTACTGACATCTCTGCTAAGAAAAATACATTCATAGTAATTTCTTTTAAGTTTGTTTTTATTGGAACTGTTTTATAAATATTTTAAAACCATTGTCTTGCTTGAAGCCTGGTATATGCCAAGTCAGAAAATTATCCAGCTTTTGTAACAGTCAAGAGACAGAAGAACAATCTGTGTTTTATTTTTAATAATTTTAGTGGTTCTCTATATTAATTTTATACTTAGTCCATAACAAATAAATTGACACATAGAATTATAAATAACCAAATAGGTGAATCTACTTTGAAATCAATATTGTTATGCACAATCCAGGTATCAAAATGTTAATTCTATACTGAATAAATTTAACAGGAATATTTTTAGACTAACTAGCTATTCTTCATTTATAGAGTCAGGCCAAGTGATGACTGTCTGGTAGCATCTGCCAGACTACCATTCTTTTAAGTAAAACAAGCTCTAAGTCATAATAATTATCATTAACAACTTTTTTTTTTTTTACTATATACACTAAGGTAGTATTTCAATGCTAAAACTCAAGAATAAAATAGAAGAATAAACAACCACCTATATCACCAAGGCAAAACAATGGAGAACATATAATATAAATGGAAAAAAAAGTAAAATTAACTGTGTATTCATTAAAAATGAAGGCTATACGTGCAACAGTTTGAATTTACATTCAGTGAATATGAGGATTTGAATTTGAATTTAAATTCATAATTACTATGAGAGCTTGGAAGTATTATAATGATTATTAAATCTTGGAAATATTACTTAACATTGCTAAGCTTAAATATACTAACTTAAAAAGTTGGAATAATAATTGTTCCTACATGTCAAAGTTTTTGATATTGTAATAGCAAATAATGAAGAACAAGATTCCATCCAAAGCCTCACAAATTGTAAGCACTTCAAAAATTATAAATAATATAAAAAGTAAATTGGATATCAATATAGTATACAGTATTTTTAACACACATACATAGAGAGAAACAAAAAGAGAGACAGACAGAGAAAGGCACTCATAAAGTAGTTTATCACAAAAAATACACATGTCTAATATTTAGATATTCTACATAACACAATGCATGCCTAAGGAAATATATATGTATATATTTAGGTTAAGCATTAAGTCTGTGAAGATACAGAATCAGTTAAACTTAGATTTTGAAATTCAAAAATGGAAATCAAAGAAACGCATAAGGAAATGATGCATGAAATTTTTAAATTTTATAGGCTCAGGTATCATGTGCAATGTTTGCATATTTTCTGCTGTTGTTCAAAATCTGATTGATGATGAACTATAGTGATTTCTTTTTTCTACTAATGAATTTGAGCTAATAGTACATTCTGCTTTTGAATATTATGTGAGAAAGATGACATTCATGCCCATGTTTAACTTCTCACCTTAACTCCAGCTTTTTTCTATTAAATTTTTATTTTTTATATTAATTACAGTTTATTTGCTTTTATCCCAGCTGTAGCCCCCTCCCTCAATCCCTTCCAATCCCACCCTCCCTCTTTATCTCCTCCCATGCCCCTCTCTAAATCCACTGATAAGGGAGGCCTCCTCCCTTTCCATCTGACCCTGTTTTATCAGGTATCATCAGGACTGGCTGCAAAGTCCCCCTCTGTGGCCTAGCTAGCCTGCTCCTCCCTCGTGGGGGTTGGGGGAGGTCAAAGAGCCAGCCACTGAGTTCATGTCAGAGACAGTTCCTGTTCCCATTACTAGGGTACCCCCTTGGATACTGAGCTGCCATGGGGTATGTCTGAGCAGGGGTTTTAGGTTATATCCATACATGGTCCTTGGTTGGAGAATCAGTCTCAGAAAAGACCCTTGTGCCCAGATATATTTGGTCCTTGTGGATCTGCTGTCTTTTAATAAATATTATGGACTCTTGGATGTTGATTTTGTTGACTGACTATTTAATACATTTATATGATGAATTGTGGTTATTTTCATAGCCTATTACTCTGTGTCATTTCTCTCTCCCTCCATCCAGTAGCCTCTCAAGAAGGCTGAGTTCAGGGCTGGAGAGATGGCTCAGTGGATAAGAGCACTGCCTGCTCTTTCAAATGACTGGGGTTCAATTCCTAGCACCCATATGGCAGCTCACAGCTGTCTGTAACTCCAGTTCCAAGTATCTGACACCCTCAAACCAATGTCCATAAAATAAAATTAAATAATTTTTTTTTAAAAAGGCCAAGTTCTTACTATCCTGTCTTCTCTTTTTTAATGGCATACTTCAAGTACAAGTAGAGTTTAGAGTTTCTTGTCCAAATGTGGAGAGGAGGAGAGGATGTTATTTACTGGAAAATGGAAACTCATCAATACCTAAACCACAAAAGAAAATTAGACACCAATACATTTTTTTTACCTAGTTATGAACTCTATGAGTTAGAGTATGATCAGCTTAGCAAAATATTTCCACTATCATATTGGTAACATGCATGTTATGAGAATAACCAACCATGTTCTCTTTATATTTAAAGACTGCACCACAAGAAGAAATTCGTGCTTGGCATGGTTGGCTAGAAAGGGCATGCAAACAAACAAACAAAACACGTCTTTCTAGGTCTTAGGCCTGAGGGAGAAGTCACTACCATTACTATGCTGCTAAACTGACATAGTTTTAAACACCCTCTGAATTTCTATTTTTAAAAACATACATAATTAGATTTTTTTCTACTGTCTTCAGAGAAGCTTGTTTTTGTTGTATATTACAATCAATACAGAGAACCACATCTGGTTAACTTGATAAAAATTAGAGGGTCTTAATGGTCATCAATATTATACTCACAAGTCTCATAGATCAGCACAGAATATGGAGAAAAATTGTATGAGCCACAGTAAATCGATGCCTGTAGAAAAGCATTGCTGGACATGACATTTGTGAGTGCAAACATGAGTTAACAACAATTATGATTACCTTCAAAATGTCTGAACAAAATTAAGCCTATACAAATATCAGCACAGATGGTGGAGGGGGTCATCATATTAAACCACTGTCTGAGGAACTGCTGGCAACTGATGGCTTCTATATTTAGAATAGTCTGTTTTTTTTTTTTTTCAGGAAAAGGTTTCTTTTTTATTTTTATAAATTTATTTATTTTTTATATTTATTAAAGTTTATTCACTTTGTATACCTGTAGCTCCTCCCTCCCTCTTCTCCTCCCATGCACCTTCCCCAGTCCACTCATAGGCAAGGTCCTCCTCACCTTCCAACTGACTAGGTGTCATCAGGACTGGCTGCATTTTGCCCAGATTTTTTGCTTCTTTTGCTCTGCTTGTGGAACTACTTTCCTCTGCAGGTCTTTCATCTCCCTCTTCTTTCATAAGATCCCCTGCACTATGCACAAAGTTTGGCTATGAGTCTCAGCATCTGCTTCAATAACCTGCTGGGCATAAATGTATAGTAGACATATAATATAGTATAAAAATACTAAAATCTGTACACCTAAAGAAGATAAAGAAGAAGGAGGACCCTGGGTAAGATGTTGAATTCTCATTTAGAAAGGCAAATAGGATAGATATCAGAAGAGGGAGAAAAGAGGGACCAGGTCAGGGACCACAGGATAAGGTTTCAGAGAAGCTCTTCATGTTTCAGTAGGATACCCTATAGCCATGCACACACAAATCACATTAAAAGGACTCACTGGGCTTAAAAAGAAACACATAAAGTTGGAAGTAGATGTTTGAAAGGAACTAAGGAGAAACAAGATTGAAGGAAATGGATTGGGTCAATTTAATCCAAACACATTACAGATGGGCATGGTATTGTGAAATTCCAAAACAGAGATTTAAAAGGAAAAGGACAGCCAATCTGCTCTTAGTAATCAATAACATTGGACTCAACTAATTGGACACAGAATGCAAATTGCCCATAATATAAGCCCTTATGTTTCATAAAGCCACTTCCATTACTGCTATCAAACTAACTCTACATTGGTATGCTGGGGATACTACTTGGATAAAAATACAATTGTAGAATAGACATTGGCTTTATCTCCATGTTTTCATGGATATGAAATGCATCTCATGTTTGTAAACACATCATGATAATTCTGAAGGTGATTATAAAGTTACTAAAGGTTTTTAAATTCCCATTTTCATGAGGACTCATTTATTTATTTATTTTTATTTAAATGTACTTATGTTTATTAATTACAATTTACTCATTTTGCATCACAACAATAACGCCCTTCCAGACTCCTCCCATACACATCCTACCTCCTTCTTCTCCTCCTGTCACCCTCGCACATTCCAATGATAAAGGAGGTCCTCCTCCCCTTCCATCTGACCCTAGCCTAACAAGTCTCATCAGCACCGGCTGCATTGTCTTCCTCTGTGGCCTGGTAAGGATGCTTCTTCCTCAGTGGGAGGTGAACAAAGAACCATCCACTGATTTCATGACAGAGACAGTCCCTGTTCCCATTGTTAGGGAACTGACTTGGACATTGAGCTGCTATGGACTACAGGTGTGCAATGGTTCTAGGTTATCTCCATGCATGATCCTAGGTTGGAGAATCAGTAACAGAAAAGAGAGATGTGCCCAGATTTTTTTGGGCACATCTCTTGTTCTTCTTGTGGAGCTCCTGTCCATTCCAGGTGACTCTACCTCCCATTTCTTTCATAAGATTCCCTGCATGCTGTCCAAAGTTTGGCTCTGAGTCTCAGCATCTGTTTTGATACCCTGCTTGGTAGAATCTTTCAGAGGCCCTCTCTGGTGAACTCCTGTCCTGCTCCCTGTTTTCTCCCTTTTCCTATGTCTGTCCACTTTGCCTTGCAGAATGAGGATTGTTCATCTTACCC
Source organism: Psammomys obesus (assembly GCF_907164565.1). NCBI lineage: Eukaryota > Metazoa > Chordata > Mammalia > Rodentia > Muridae > Psammomys > Psammomys obesus. The sequence continues at coordinate 29,337,542 of NW_026596069.1, forward strand.
AAGGTCCTCCTTGTTGTTTAGCTTCTTTAGGTGTACAGGTTTTAGTACCTTTATCCTATATTATGTGTCTAATATCATATTAAAAGTGAGTATATATCATGTGTGTCTTTCTGCTTCTGGATACCTCATCAGGATGATCTTTTCTGGTTCCCACAATTTGCCTACAAATTTCATGATTTTTAATTGCTGAGTGGTATTCCATTGTGAACATGTACCACAATTTCTGTATCCATTCCTCCGTTGAGGACATCTGAGTTGTATTCTATATTCTGTCTATTAGAAATAAAGCTGTTATGAATAAAGCTACTACAAACATGGTTGAGCAAATGTCCTTGTATGCTTGAGCATATTTTGGATATATGCCAAGGAGTGGTATAGATGGATCTGGAGGTAGCACTGTTTTAGGGCCTGGGCTGTTGCTGTTTTGTTCATCAAGTTGTCTCCAATGTCAGCGAGTTCAAGTCTCTTCTCCACTTTTTCTTCTAACAGATTTAGTGTGTCGGGTTTTATGTTGAGGTCTTTGATCCACTTGGACATTAGGTTTGTGCATGGTGATAAATATGATCTATTTGCATTTTTCTTCACTTAGACATCTAGTTAGACCAGCACCATTTTTTGAAGATGCTATCTTTTTCCCATTGTATGTTTATGCTTCTTTGTCAAAACTCAAATATCCATATGCGTGGGGGTTTATTTCTTGGTCTTCTATTCAATTCTGTTGATCCACCATTATGAGTCTATGTCACTATCATGCAGTTTTTAATACTATTGCTCTGTAGTATAGCCTGAGATCAGTGAAGGCTATACCTGAGATAGCCTCCAGATGATCTGTTCTTGTACTGGATAGTTTTGCAATTCTGGGTCTTTTGTTTTACCATATGAAGTTGAGAATTGTCCCAGAAAAGACTCCTGTGTCCAGATATATTTGATCCTTGTGGAGCTCCTGTGATCTCCAGGTCATACTATCTCCCACTTCTTTCATATTATTTCCTGTACTTTGTCCAATGTTTGGTTATGAGTTTCAGCATCTGCTTTGATACACTGCTAGGTAGAGTTTTTCAGAGGCGCTCTATAGTAGGCTCCTGTCCTGTTTCTTGTTTTCTCCTACTTCCAATGTCCATCCCATTTGTCTTTCTAAGTAAGTATTGATCATCTTACCCCAGGTCCTCCTTCATGGTTAGCTTTTTTAGGTGTACCGATTTTGGTGTGTTTATCCTATCTTATAGGTCTAGTATCCACTTATAACTGGTAAGAATGTAAACTTGTACAACCATTTTGGAAATCAATCTGGTACTTTCTCAGACAATTAGGAATAGTACTTCCTCAAGGTCCAGTTATATCACTCCTAGGCATATATCCAAAAGATGCTCAAGTACACAACGACGACGTTTGTTCAACCATGTTCGTAGCAGCTTTATTTACAATAGCCAGAACCTGGAAACAACCCAGAAATCCCTCAAAGGAGCAATGGATTCTGAAATTGAGGTACATTCACAATGAAATATTACTCAGCAATTAAAAACAGGGAAATTTGCAGGCAAATGGTGAGATCTAAAAAGATCATCCTGAGTGAGGTATTCCAGAAACAAAAAGACACACGACTTATATTCACTTATGAGTGGATACTAGGCCTCTATTTTTTTATTCATTTCCTCTTTTTGTGCCTCTATTTGTATTGTTATATTTGCCTGTATTTCTTTGAGAGCTTTGTTCATTTCCTCTATATGTGCCTCTATATGTTTGGCTATTTCTTTGATATTTTTGTTCATTTCTTCTTTTTGTGCCTCTAATTACTCGATAAGCATAGCTTTAAAATCATTTTCCTGTGTTTCCATGAAGTAAAATATCCACTGATTTTGGGGGGTTTGGTGAATCTAGAAATTCCTGATTTTTGTAGGATGTGTTCTTAAGCTGACCCCTGGCCATCTGCTTATCCATAACCTTCACTGTTCCTGAAGCTGCAATTCAGACTGGGTCATCTGTTTCTAGTGTCTGGAGTATAGTTCAGGAAGTTGAGAGAGGTCCACCTTTTCTCTTGTGTATGTTGGTATTTCAGCTGTAGCTAAGGCCTATAGTACTGTCCTCCTGGTATTCAAATCTGTCTTGGCTCCAGGAATTGTTTGCCTCAACTCCACTGGTAGACCCACAGAACAGGGGCTTCAATGTTGAGAACACTGTTCCAAGAATCCCTATGTTGTCCACAAAGATGGGAGGAATCTGATATCTGGCTGCTAGCTTAGAGGGACCCTGGATCTTGAGTCCTGCATGCACTCACTTGAAGGTGCTCTCACTCACTATCAGGGCTAAGTGGAAAGCACATGGGTTCCCTCTGTTCTCTTCTCTACTCTCAGATTTGGGCCTGCAGGAGCTAATGAGAGTGTAGGAGATCCTTCAGCTCAGTGCTGTCCACTGTGTGGCTGCCTAACAGGCAGACCTGTACTTAGGGCAGCTGCCACTGCTATCTTAATCACCAAGCTTTGAGGTTCCTGCTAGGGTTAGTTCCCCCTGATGCAGCTGCAAACCTGGGAAGCCAGTATTGCCTCAGCTTCTGCCATCTCAGTTAGGGGGCATGAGGATCATGGTTGGGACAACCACTGCAGCTGCTGCTGAGTACTCCGGGAGGCTCATGCTTGGGGCAAGGGGAATTGCAAGGGTGTTGAATATTTGCCACTCTCAGTCCCAGGAGATGTCCATGGGTGACCTGGATCCAAACTTTCCCAGCTCATAGGTTATCTCTTCTCACCTAGGAAGCCTTAATGTCAATGTTCTGGCTTTAGCTGCCCCTCCATGCACCAATTTTGGAGTTTCAGATCCTGTGCACCTCAGATATGGTACGTGCTAGTTGCCACCATCTTGGACTACCCCCTAACCATAAAATCTTGAAGCAAATTCATTTATCCTAGGAAGAGATAATAGCTTTACATTTTCTATGTAACAAATATTTTTATGTAACAAATATATAAATACAGTCTTTATATACACTTAACAATAATTTCTATTGCTTAGAAGTACCATGTTAAACTATATTAAATCTGTTCGAATAAATGTACTAGTAGAAACTAGTTCATTTGAACATTTATTAAAACTACAAAAATTTTTAGTTAACAGTACAGTTAATTTGAGTAACTTCTAATATTATAAATAAAGAAATTTCTGTTTAATATTTTTTAATTATAAATTATTTACTCTGTATTTCCTCTCTCTCCTCTATTTACTCTGTATCTCCTCCCGCCTCCGCTCCCATTTCTTTCCTTCCTCCCCCTCTCCACAAACTCCCCTCCCCAAGTCCACTGGTAGGGGAGGGTTTCTTTTTCTTCTTTCTAATCCTAGTCTGTTAGGTGTCATCAGGAGTGGCTGCATTGTCTTCCTCTGTGGCCTGGTAAGGCTGCTCCCCCCTTCAGGGGGAGGTGATCAAAGAGCAGGCCAATCAGTTCATGTCAGAAGCAATCCCTGTTCCCATTACTATGGAACCCACTTGGACACTGAACTGCCATGGGCTACATCTGTGCAGGCGTTCTAGGTTATCTCCATGCATGGTACTTGGTTGGAGTATGAGTCTCAAGAAAGACCCCTGTGCTCAAATTTATTAAGGGTACCGTCTTATGCATATTTGCATATATAAGACCAGATACAGTGACTTCATGTGTGCAAAGTCTATGCATGTCCAGGAGATAGAAAATCTCTTAGTGCACATCTTTCTTGTTCTTATAATTTTTAAGTTTCTCTTCTATGTTGTTTTGAGCCTTTGGGGGGGGGTGATACTGTTGTAGTTATTTGGAAGATCATTTCACCATCGTGTTGGCCCATTATGGGTCTCTGGGTCAACCTTTGCCTTCTATACTAAGACACCTGTCAGATGAAGACTGATTGCAGTATTCGTTTATGGGAATATATATAAGGATGTAAAATTGGAAATCATGACAATTCAGCAAATAAATAGTAGTGGGTTCCCAGCAAGGGCTTATTGTCTGTCCAGGTGACAGGCTCTTGCCCAGTTTTAAGCAACCAGGCATGTGTTTCCTTCTGAGGCATATGACACAAATCAAACAGAAGACAATATGTTATCCCCAGAACAGGAATGTCACCATTGAACCAGTGGACACATCCTGCCTGCCAGGAAAATAATCACTGAAAATAAATTAAATTAATTTTTTTATTCATGAATTTGGTCAAATTATAGTCACAAAAATAAAAAAATGCATTAAAATGGAAATATTAGTGATTTAGATACAGTAGTTAGACAAAATATTTTCAGTGTTTCAGTATGTGTGCTGATGATGTCTTAGAGTTCTAAGGTTATTTGGGCTTTTTATTATTTTATTTTATTTTTTGTTTGGGCTTTTTATAATGGGAACTTATTTTCATCCTGGATTGAAACAATGACTCTCAATTGTAACATTGTTTGGGAATTTTTATTTCTCTAACTTTGCTAATTTTTCTTTAAAACTAAGGGGTGAGATTTTCCCTGATATAGTGGTTTAAGATTATAAACCCAACAACTTGGAAGGGAAAGCAGTTCAATTCCTGAATGGGCTATAGCATAAATTTAAGACCAAGGTTACAAAACTTAATGCATCTGTCTCAAATGTATAAATAAGTAAAAAACCATCAGTGATTAAGTAGTACAGTGCCTGCCTATCATGTGCAAGCAACTGAGTTCTAAGCATCATAAATTTTAAAAAATGTCAAAGATAATTTTGAAGAAAAAAATGGAGGTAATGCATTGTAACCCTTCACTGTAGACCCTAAAGCAATGATGTGAGTACTGTGTAGTATTTGTTACACATTAAAATAAGTCAATGAACTGAGAGTTGCAGCTAATGTATTATTATTATTTACAATTTATTTACTTTATATTCCAGTTGTAGTCCCCTCTCTCATCTCCTCCTGGTCCCACCATCATTTCCCCTTCCCCAAACTCTCCCTTTCCCCTAGATAACTGATAGGGGAAGTCCTTCTGTTCTACTATCTGACACTAGCCAATCAAATCTCATCAGGGCTGCCTGGATCCTCTTACTCTTTGGGTTCCAAAACCCCACCAAGGCTAAATGATTAAAGAGCAAGCAATTGAGCTCATGTCAGAGACAGTCCCTGCTCCTATTACTAGGGAACTGACATGGAGACTGAGCTGCTTACGGGATACATCTGAGCATGAGGTCAAAGTCCTCTCCAGGCATGGTGCTTGGTTGATGCATCAGTCTCTGCAGTCCCCCTTGGGTCCAGGCTTTTTGTCTCTGTTGGTCTCCTTGTGGAGCTCCAGTTCCCTCTGGGTTTTTCTATCTCCCCCTTCTTCCAGAAGACTCCCTGCACTCTGCCCAAAGTTTGGCTGTGGGTCTCTGCATCTGCTTAGATCCCCTGCTGGATGGAGTGTTTCAGAAGACATCTGTGGTAGGCTTTAGTCTTGTTCCATCTCTTCTATTGCTTCTGGTGTATGTTTGCCCTCCTGAAGGAGAATTAAGCATTTTCCATGGGTCTTACTGTTCGGAATTCAACGTAGATGCTTAAGCTTAAAAATTTTTAATTAAAGTGGTGAATGCCTGTAATCCCAGCACTCAGTGATAGAGAGGCAGAAAAGTCACTGTGAGGTCAATGCCAGTCATGTACAAGGCAAGAAGTCCAGGACATCCAAGGCAACACAGGAAAACCTTGTCCTGGAAACACACACACACACACACACACACACACACACACACACACAAAAACACACACACACAAAATTTAAGAATCATTTTTGGGGTGAATACATTATTGTGGAGATAAATCTATGGAACAAAGAATTAGAAACCATCATCAACATTTTGCTCAACAGGAAAATATGTCTATGCTGTGAGTAGGACCCTGGGATATGCTGAGTTGGCACAGAGCTCCTTGGGAAGCACTTCAAGTAGGACAAGTAGGAACCTAAACATTCACCAGACATGTGGAGATGCCATGTATTATTCTGGAAAGAAGGATGTTGTTCTTGAGGGACAAAGATGACTTGTGTGCAAATAGAACCAAAACTTTGTAAATTATGTATAAGACTAGAATTTCAGTGCATTTACCAAATACTATTATTTCATTCAAAACAAATTATTCTCTAATGTTCAACTTCATTATCTATAACAGATATTGATAATGAATCTGCAGGGATATTTGATTCAGAAGTAATTTAGTTTTATAGTCAATGACATTTAGTGTAAATATCCATTATATATTGAGATGTGAATCTTTAAGTTAAAAAATCCATTTGCTCTTTGATTACAAAACTCTAAGTATATTGTTATTTAAGGCTCATTATAGCCCCGATGCATAGTAGTTATTATTAGCTATTCAAACCTTTAAGGAAACTATTTGAAATAATTCAATACATGGAAATTTAAGTACAACAGTGTACATTAGAGTAGCCAAGAACCTGAGATTAGATAGGCCATAGTCCCCATGGTTGAATCTACTATGATTAACATGCTAAGAAATATGCTAAGAACATGACTACTAATGGCCTATTTTTATATGCATACATCAGTGCTTCATTTAACCCACATCCGAAGAGTAGCTTCTTGCTGTAGATGTCAATTAACATAGAGTGAGAGAACTTGGAACACTCAGCTCTAAATAAGATATCTTTATCATACCCCTCCTCTCATAGCTCAGGAAACTATGTGGAAGACAAGATGGAAAGATTTAAGTTCCAGAATTGGTGACTGACTGAAATGAAACACTGTCTTCCAGACAGAACAGAACTAGTACACATAATAACTTTCAGAGACTGTGGCAGCATGCACAGGGCCTGCATAGGTTCAAGCCAAACAAAATCCCACCTCTATAATTAGGAAGTTGACTTAAAGTCCTACGTTTTCGAATTGATGCTTGCTGTAAAAGGGAAAATTATTTGTGTGTTTGTCTTTTATTGTTTTGTGTTTGTTGTGGTTGTGGTTGTTTTTGGTTTTCCCCCCAGTGTATTATCACTGAGCATATCAACAACTCTCAGACAGATCCTTTGATCAAGATTAATTGGCAAACACAAAGAAAACTCCACATTTGTTTGTTTGTTGAATCCTTTTTATTTTCTTTGCTATGTTTTGAAAAAAATGCTCTATAATTTTTGATTTCTGTTTATTTATTTTGATTTTTGGTTTGTGTGTGTGTGTGTGTGTTTCTGTGTGTTTGAGAGGGGGGTCATGGGGAAAGGAAATTAAAAATATGTTTTATTAAAATGTTTTAGAAGATGTAAAATTATTGTAATTTAATTATTCAATTAATTTTGGTGAGTTAAAATAAAACTTTAACATTGAAAAAGCTTAGTGTACATTATTCAATGAAGTGAAATGGAAGAGACTAACTCCAAACACCTATAGATCTCAACACTACATGTGGTAAATGTAGCTTAATTGTGTACACCAGGGTAGTGTGGCAATATTCCTTCCAGCTTCAGCAGAGGCATTCTTGGGTTTTGGAGTCATAAGGACATTTATTGTAGATATCAATTTTATTTTCTGATATGATCTATATACAAATTTCTGCCAGAGAGGAAAGCTTTGAAAAGAGATGCCAAATATGTTGTTTAAATGATTTATATTATTTCATGCTATTGTCTGGGAAAATTCTGCATTCAACCTAAAAGTTAACCCTGAATTTTTATATCAAAAAGGAACCTTGGCAATGAAAACATACTATTTACAATTACCAATTCTTGGCCAAATATGTGAATATCTAAGCTCATAACACAGAGGTCCTCTGTAGCAATCACAAATGTAGGGGAAAAGAGAAAAAAAAATATTTATTCCCCAAACTGACTTTCAACTCTAAGTTTCTGTTCTTTTCTCTGAAAGAGTCATTATATATCATGAGTTTCTGTTCTGCAACAGTAATGATGCACTTTTAGATATAATAGTATAGAAAAGCAAGCCATAGGAAAAGCAGCAGGAAGCTGCTGTGCTGAAACACTGCTCCTTTTAGGGAAAAGACTTAATAGAAATCTCACTGTGCATAAAAGCAAGTCATTGTGACATAGGTAAATCATCCTTTCAGTCATTTCAAGTCTCTGTAGTGTGTACATGAAAATAATCGCACACACGAATTCCATTCCAAGATTGTGTAACCTCTTACACAATCTTATGATTGAAATGCATCCATCGTCACATACAATGAGCCAAATATATTCAGAGAAACTCCATCTGTTTTGATATGCATATGATTTTAATATATACAGAAAACCTTTAGGCATGCTATTATAAAACACACTTTGACATCAAACATGGTTTATAGGATGGTGTCCCTTGGTCTTAATATCTGACACCTTACTCTAATGAATAGTGATATTACAGGTGCTTGAATATCAAGAAATGTATTTTTAAAAATTAGAAAATTAACAGTAATCATTAATGATTATTTTAATAAAACATTAAAGCAACACATTCTAAGGTTTTTAAGACTAAGTTCACCAAAATGGTATGATATATAACTATTTCAATGATGCAATGATACCTATTAGATTTGCTTTCAGATTTGAACAGTTGTGATTACAAGAACTAACAGCCTCTTTATACGTTTCATTATATACATGATAATAGTCAAATGGATAGTTTTATGAAAAAAGGACACATTTCTCAGTAACTTGCAACTTGTTATAACTTGTCAACAACACGTTATAGAATTACTAGTTTTCTCTAAATTGTCAACCAGAACTACAGCTGTCAGAAACTCAATCGCGTTTTCTAGAGAGCTCAACCTTCAGTGTGCTGTGTATCTGGGTTTCTATAATGACTCACTTAAAATAAACATTTTCAATCTTACTTTCACACATGCAGAAACATATGTATGCACATATATATATATATATGTTTGTGTGTGTATGTGTATATATATATATATACACACACAAACATATATGTCCAAATTTATTGTATTTTTAAAAATGATTAAATATATCCCCATTCATAAGCCTGGTTGCCTATTTCCCCTCTTGAATTGTAATGACATGTTTTGTTTTGTTTTGTTTTGTTTTTTATTAGACAACCTGAACTTTATTTTTTTTCTTTTTTTTTTTGAATTTTATTTTTTTCTTATCAGTTACATTTTATTAACTCTGTATCCCAGCCGTGTCCCGATCCCTCATTCCCTCCCAGTCCCTCCCTCCCTCCCTCATCTCCACCGTGCCCCTTGCCAAGTCCACTAATAGGGGGGACCTCCTCCCCATTCATCTGATCCTGTTTTATCAGGTATCTTCAGGACTGGCTGCAAAGCTCTCCTCTGTGGCCTAACAGGACTGCTCCTCCCTTGGGGCGTGGGGAGGCCAAAGAGCCAGTCATTGAGTTCCTGTTAGAAATAGTCCTTGTTCCCCTCAAGTAATGTAAAATTTTCTCATTAAACTTTCGGTTAACATGGTTCATATTTTAATGATATTCTGAGGATTTTAGCACATTTCCTTTTAATAATTGGTCCACATATTCATTTTCTTGTGCAGTGGACCAGGAAATTCCATATGAAATTAAATAGAGCTGATATATTTATGTTTTGAATTGTCTGTTGCAATTGTGTAAATAATGATGTTTATCCTGAATTATCAGGAATACGTTGAGTAGTTTCTATACGTAACACAACCCTCTCTGCATATTGTGTCAGTAATTATAATGATAGGCTCAGTAAAATCAAATAAAGCCATAAGAGTTATATATAGTTCTGATTTTTTTAACTGAAACATATGCATTTTGAATTACTTTATATTTCCTAACTTATCAACTTGTTATTCCTGATTTATTTGCATCATTATAAAATGTAGGAGCTTCAGCAATTATTGTTCTTTTTACTATATGGGGGAGAATCCAATTAATTATTTTTATGAACTGGAATCACTTGCTTTTGGGATATCTGTTCTTAAATTCTCCCCCCAAAATTGTTATATGCTCTTTGTCTGCCTTCATTAATAATGCATAATAAGTTAATTCAGCATTGGTATAAGGCACTATATTCTCAGCTGTGTTTATTTCTGTTAATTGATGAAGTCTTACTCTTCATATCATAATCAATTAAGAAAACTTTTCAACGTAAGTTTTACTTTTCCTATATTATTTGTCTAATATCCACTTTTAAGTGAGTAGATACCATGTGTGTCTTTTTGCTTCTGGGATACCTCACTCAGGATGATCTTTTCTAGATTCCACCATTTGCCCTCAAATTTCATGATTTCCTTGTTTTTAATTGCTGAGTAGTATTCCACTGTGTAAAAGTACCGCAATTTCTGTATCCATTCTTCAGTTGAGGGACATCTGGGTTGCTTCCAAGTTCTGGCTATTACAAATAAAGCTGCTACAAACATGGTTGAGCAAATGTCCTTGTTGTGTACTTGATCATCTTTTTGATATGTGCCTGGGAGTGGTACAGCAGATCTTGAGGAATTACTATTCCTAATTGAGAAAGTACCAGATTGATTTCCAAAGTGGTTGCACAAGTTTACATTCCCGCCAGCAATGGATGAAGGTTTCCCTTGCTCCTCTTCATCTCTAGAATGTGATGTCACTTGAGTTTTTCAAAGCAGATGCTGAGACTCACAGCAAAACTTTGGGCTGAGTGCATGGAATCTTATAAAAGAAGGGGAAGATAGAAAAACCTGGAGAAGACAGGAGCTCCACAAGGAGATTAAGAGAACAAAAAATCTGGGCTCAGAGGTCTTTTGTGAGACTGATACTCCAAAAAGGACAATGCATGGAGATAAGCTAGAGCCCCTGCACAGATGTAGCCCATGGAAACTCAGTCTCCAAATGCAAATAGAGACTATCTCTGACATGAACTCACTGGCTGGCTCTTTGATCATCTCTCCCTGAGTGGCGAGCAGCCTTCCCAGGCCTCAGAGGAAGAGAATGAAGCCAGTCCTGATGAGAACTGATAGGATATGGTCAGATGGAAGGGGAGGAGGACCTCCCCTATTAGTGAACTAGGGGATGGGCATGGGAGAAGGGGGAGAGAAGGTGGGATTGGGAGAGAATGAAAGAAGGGGCTACAGTTGGGATACAAAGTGAATAAACTGTAATTAATATAAAAAATTAAAATGAAAATGAAAAAGTTTTAATTTTCTTACTTTTTTCATATGTTTAGAAGCTCCATTCTAAAATATTATTTTCCCTCTATATGAGTCCAGCATGGAAATGAGTAGAAGGTAATATTATTAGAATACAGTCACACTGGAGATCTAGGAAGTACATATATACATCCAGAAAGTTTTGCTCTGAGTCAACTGTTTCTCTGCTTCAGCTGTTAATTATCTAGACTGTTCAAGTTTTAATCACCTCGTAAGGCTTGAAAGAAATTAATTCTTGAATGTTAAATCCAAAAGTAAGCTGTAACCGGTTAGTATCTCCCCCCAAAATTTTGAAAGTCATTAAAAGTTTATAGCTGATGTCTTTTGATCTTTACCTTTGTGTTTGTATCTTTGTGGACCTAACTTAAATCCTAGGCATTTGATAATATCTCCTAACTCTTCAGGAACAAGCTGTAAAGCCCAACTATGTAAATTTCTTTTTCTTCATTAAACATTTTTGCTAATGTATTTGCATTGGAATCACGAACAAGATAATAACCATATAATGGTAAATTATGGATTGAGGATACTATTCATGAATTATTTCCAGTGGCTGCTGCCCAAAATATTGGCGTAGAGTTGGACTATTCCTTGAGGAAGAACTTTAAATTGTTATCTTTTCACTGAATAAGCATCATTATAAGCAGATACTACAAATTTTTATCTATCTTCATCTTGTAAAGAAATAGTAAAAAAAAAAAAAAGTGCCCTTTTAAGTCAATTATTATTATAGGCCATACGTTTGGTAATGGGGAAGGTAAGGAGATTATAGTCTGTAATGGACTTACAGGTCCTATCACTTTATACCCTTTAGGCCAATAAACATCATCAAACTTCCAGAATTGTTTTTAATGAAAAGTATGGGATAATTCCTAAGACTTGTATACTTTTCTGTATGTTGAGCTTTCTGCTACTCTTGTACCAGCTGCTCAAGTGCCTTGAATTTTTCCTTATTCATGGGCTATTTCTCCACGCACACAGCTTATAATTAACCATTTCTCAGTTCAAATTTCTTTTCCTCTCTATTATTATTATTATTATTATTATTATTAATAAAAATAATAATTTATTCACTTTGTATCCCAGTTATAGCCCTCTCCTTCATCTCCTCTCTGTCCCACTCTCCCTCCCTCTTCCTCCCCTATCCCTCTTCCCTGGTCCACTGATAGCGGTAGTCCTCCTCCCCTACTGTTTGACCCTAGCCTATCAGGTCCCATCAGGACTGCCTGGATCCTCTTCCTCTGTGAGCTGTCTAGGTCACCCCATCATGGAGAATTGATCAAGAAGCAGACAACCGAATTCATGTCAGAAAATGTCTCTTCTCCTCTTTGTAGGGAACCACATGGAAACTGAAGAGCTTATTGGCTACATCTGAGTAGGGGGTTTAGGTCCTCTCTATGTATGGTCTTTGGTTGACACATTAGTCTCTGCAGTCCCCATCCTGGGCCCTGCTTTTCTTGGCTAAAGGACTCTGGTAATTGGAATTCTGCCTCCTGGCCGTGGCAGATGAGGGTCTTATCCATAGTTCCATTTCTCAGAGACTGTCCTTGGCAGTCTCTGCAAGCGGGGTGCTCTGAGCCTGAGAAGTAGATAGCAAGCTCCCTTCAACCTTGGGAACCAGACAGCAGACTTGGTGTAACCTTACATGAATTCCTGGATGCCTCGCCAGGTGTTGCAGATGTGTTGCTATTGTGAAAAAAATTTGCTTGTGCCCTTTTCTTTATAAGTGTTGTTTGCACGTTCAGTAAACTGAGAGTTGATCAGGAATCTGTCTTGTCTCCATTCTTCACATCTCTGTCCCCCAATTTCCACTCCCTCTTTCAGGTGGACCCTGTTCGACTAGCCCGTGGGACGGGCCAGTTGGTACCTGAACAGGGACCTTGAAAATGAAGGGCAAAGTGAGAAACATTGTTTTTTGGAGCTCTGGATACTTAAATAAAAAAAAAGTGCTTCATGACTACCGTCCATTGCATGGAGGAAGACAAGGTAGGCAAGAAGTGCATTCATAGGGCAGAGCAGCAGCAAGGAGTTATTTATGAGGACTTTAAAGTCAATGCTAATAAATGCAAGGAATTGGGAGGAACGCCCTTATCCCCTTTAGTTTTTAAATGAAGTTTGTCCCTGGTTCCCAGTTGAAGGTACAGTAAATCTGGAAACTTGGGGGAGGGTAAGGAAAAGATTGCAAGAATATTAGGCTAATAATGGTCCGGAGAAAGTACCTGTTATAACTTTTTCTCTGTGGACTCCAGAGATGCTGGATCCTAGGCATGAGAGTGATAAAATGATAAATTTGATCTCACAAGCTAAAGAGTTGCTTGGAGAAATTAGAGCAGCCAAACAGGCAGAGAAAAAAAGTACTTCTAAGGTTATTTCAAATGTTCATAAAGGAGCTCAAACAGATTTATGCAATTTGAGAGCAGAAAATAATTTAGGAAAAGAGCCAGATACAGAGGATGATAAGGAGTCAGAGGAAGAAACTGCCAAGTCTCATAATTCAGACTGGCCTTCCGTGCCCTCTGTTCCTATGGCTTTTCCTGACACATGTGCAGGAGATACGGGACCACTGCAGGAAAATATTACTGTTCTCCTAGAGAAAGTCCAATTAGAAAGGGAACAAGTTCAGTTATTAAGGGAATTAGAGAAATTAAAAAAAAACAATAATAATAAATAGTAATAAATGATAATAATAAATTGGATTGTTTGTACTGGTAAATTTTAAAGTCTGGTTTTGACTTTTAAAATTATAAATGTGCTTTATGATTTCACTCCTAAAGAGGATGCTTTGTTTTTATATTACCAAAACAGGTTTTAAAAAAAAATATTTAAATGTTTAAAAAGCAGGTACCGTGGTTGTTTTTTGTCTTTGTCTCTGTTTTTTGTTTTTGTCTGTCGGCTGTCTGTTTTGGTTTCTGCTTTTCAGTTTGCTCTAGAGGTCTGGGGAAACTTGGAGAGTTTCTAATTTGGTTGAAGGAATGTGGAGGACACTCCATTTCCCAGGGAAGAGGCCCATAAAGGCTTTATTTCTTTTTTTTTTTTTTTGTATTTTTTTTTTCTTATCAGTTACATTTTATTAACTCTGTACCCCAGCCGTGTCCCGATCCCTCATTCCCTCCCAGTCCCTCCCTCCCTCCCTCATCTCCACCGTGCCCCTTGCCAAGTCCACTGATAGGGGGGACCTCCTCCCCATTCATCTGATCCTGTTTTATCAGGTATCTTCAGGACTGGCTGCAAAGCTCTCCTCTGTGGCCTAACAGGACTGCTCCTCCCTTGGGGGGTGGGGAGGCCAAAGAGCCAGCCATTGAGTTCCTGTTAGAAATAGTCCTTGTTCCCCTCACTATGGGAAACCAATTGGTTACTGAGCTACCACAGGCTACATCTGAGCAGAGGTTCTAGGTTACATTCATACATGGTCCTTGGTTGCATGTCAGTCTCAGAAAAGACCCTGTGCCCAGATATCTTTGGTCCTTGTGGAGCTCCTATCCTTTCCTCATCAGTCTAACTCCCCTTCTTTCTTATGATTCCCTGTACTCTGCCAAAGGTTTGGTCATGAGTCTTTGCTTTGAAAACACTGCTAGTAAGAGTCTTTCCAATGCGCTCAGTAGACTCCTGTCAATGTTCAATGCGTATCCCATCTGTCTTTCAAAACGAGGATTGATAATCTTACCCCATGTCCGCTCTCTTGATTATCTTTTTTAGGTGTATAGATTTCATTATATTTATTATATCTTATAGGTCTATATAAGTGAGTATATACCTTGTTTGTCTTTCGCCTTCTGGGATATTTCACTCAAGACCAGGAGAGATGGTCGCTGGGACCCTATTTTGTGTGATAAGAGGGCTGCTGGAGCCCGTTCTCCATATGGAAGCTGTGAAGAGAGCCAGGGGGGCTCTGCTCCTTCTGGCATCTATGTGTGTGGAGGGTGCTCATGAGGAGGTCACTTCTGGAATCTGTGGGACTTATGTCCAATAGGGGCTGGTCAAGTCCTGGTATTTGAGCATTCTGGTTACTCCAAAGTGACAATGTTGGATTTCTATGTTCCTCAGATCTGTCACTATGTGTGTATGTGTTTATTTGTGGACTTCACGATATTTTAAAATCTGATTGACGATATTAATATTTTTAGACATGAGAGTTTAAATCAACACCTCAGCATTTGGTCCTGGACCATCAGAGTTAAATTCTATAAAACATTTTAAAAATTATCAGGTATTTTAAAATAATAACCCTTGGACAGTCTAACAAAAAGCTTAAAACAGTTTCTCAACCCTTTAGGGGAGGTCAAAAGACCTTAGTATTTATTTTATTAATTTTACAAAGTAAAACCAAGCCGTGCTGTTTGAGCTAATTAAACAAAACTGCAGTTATTACAATATATCATGTAAAAAAAAAAAAACAAACTATAAAATATGTTGTTCTTCATTTGAAAAGACTGGATGTCACTGGCCAGCAGTGACATCTAAATACCACCTGAGAGAGGGCTAGGGAGAGAGAAAGACAGAGCAACACAGAGAAGGACACCAAGTCTACATGCTGATCAAAGTGTTGATTTAATGGGTGTCAGGTTAACACTTAAGTAGGCAAAAAATTACAAGCAGTTTCTCATACAGGCAATTTTACTTAGCCAAAACATAAGAGGGCTCACTCAAGGTTACACAGAGCCCTGCTGTCTGTGTACTACGGTTGCACAGAGTTTCTCAGGGTCAGAGCAGTCCGCTGTAGGACCACCATGGTCAATCTATGAGAGACTGGACTTTGGAAAATAGTCAGAGCTAAGAGGCTGAATTCCACTACTCAAATGCCATTAACTCCAAATTTGCCATTAACTCCAAAAAGGCTGCCACATCTGGAGAATCTTCAATGCAAAATGCTTGCTTATGCTATTTTACAGGAGAAAAAGGACTACAGTTCCTTGTTAGCCCAGGTTTTTGCAGGATTATATTCAGATCATTGTTAACCGTTATATAAAATATATACCTAGCTGCCAATACTTAAATAAATGATTTAATGCTGTTTCTTTCTGGCCTATAGATTTGGTATGGCCAGAATAGTCCATTTTTGCTGAAGGCTGCAGGCTAAGTTTAGGTCTTTGTTTAGTGTTAAATAAAACTTTTGTCCTTTAATTTTTTTGCTGTTAAGTTTTAATACAGTATAATAGGATTAATAAGATTTGCTAGCTCCTTTATAAATTATGTTTAATTAAAAGTTTTGCTTTGATTTTAGTTTTAAAAGAGCAGATTTAAAGTTATGGTAAAGATTATAGTTGAGTACAAGATTGAGTTTTACTTAGTTTCTTTGTTTAGGTTGCTTTTTTTTTTTAAGGTTAAATCTAAAATGGGTAACCATAAAGTTTGCCTATATAGACCTACCTAAAATTTGGTTCTAAATCATACATTTTAAAAAATATGCCAAAATTAGAGATTATAACATCCTGTTTTATAAGATGCAGTTCAGAGCAGATGATGAAGCTAGACAAAGAGTAACTCAAATATGCAAAGTAAATATATAAGTAACTCAGACTTGTCAGAGATCTGATAAATGTGGCATTTTAACATATATAAGCTTATTATGGCAAAGTTCAACCTTATGAGGCACAAAAAAACAAGTTAATTCAGTTTATAAAGGTAAAACCTATAGGTTTTCCTTTTAAAACAAAAGTTATTCCAATTGTTGATGCTTTAACGGTATTTACTGATGGTTCATTATCTGGTGTTGCTGCCTATACTTATGAAAGAAAAATAATTTCTTTTCAAGTTTCTAACACATCTGCATAAATAGCAGAGTTATCTACAGTATTGGCTGTGTTTCAAAGTTCTAATAAGCAGTCTTTAAACATTTTTACAGAGAGTGTATGTGTAGCTCAGTTTTGCCTAGGTTACAGACTACAGGTCAAATTCAGACATCTTCTTCTGCTGGAATTTTATTTTTACAAATTCAAAATTTGATACAAGAAAGAAACTTTCCTTTTTTATATAGGACATTTGAGGGCTCATTCTGATTTTCCAAGACCCCGTCTGAAGAAAATGCATTGGCAGATAAAGCCACCAAACTTTATTGTTCAGAATTAAAAAAGAGCCCAAGATGCCATAATGTGCATTATCTTAATAGCCAAACCTTGAGACTTAAATATGGGTTGACTAAGGAACAGGCCCATAATATAGTCAAGGCTTGCAGTACTTGTTCTCAGTTTCAGCCTGTTCCTCATTTGGGAATCAATCCTAAAGAATTGGTTCCAAATCAAATTTAGCAAATAGATATTACTCATATTCCTAAATTTAAAAAATTAAAATATGTACATGTTTGCATTGATACCTATTCTGGATTTATTTTTGCCACTCTTCAACCAAAAAAAAAAAAAAAGCTGCAAAGAATGTTATTGCTCATTGTCTACAGGCTTTTATTATTCTGGGTGTTCCTAAGCAGTTCAAAACTGACAATGGAACAGGATATACTAGCAAATCTTTTAAAAGATTTTGTCAACAATTTCAAGTTTCTTACATAACTGGAATACCTTACAATCCTCAAGGACAAGGCATGGTAGAACATGCCCACCATAAATTAAGATTTACTTGCAAAAAGCAAAGAAGGAGGAGCTACTCCCCTGGACACCTAAGAATCATCTTAATCATGTTCTTTTCATTCTGATTTTTTAAATTTTGATAAGCATGGTAAATCTGCAGCAGATAGATTTTGGCATACAAAAACAAAAACAAACAAACAAACAAAAAAAACAAAACAACTTTTGCTAAGGTAAAATGGACGGATCCTTTAACAGATCAATGGCGTGGACCCTGTACTCATATGGGAACGAGGAGCTGTCTGTGTTTTTCACAGGAAAATGATGCAGCTCAATGGCTACCAGAATTCCTGGTGTGACAAATGGGTGAGGAGTTTTCTCCTGACAATGATAATGATGTCAATGAAGACCCCTCCAGTGAAGATGACTGCTTATTGGACGGATGTTCCTGATCCACCTTTACTACATTCAGTTTCCCAGTTTCCCGGGATGATCCAGAAGTCCTTGTTTATGTCAACAATACTTGGCTGCTGGGTTTTCCTGCTTTTGAAAGAACGCAAGTAAAACAAATTCTTAACTTTTCAGGAATAGGAAGAGGTCATCCTCTTTGCTTAACCAGAGAGAGTATTCATCAGAACTGTTTATCAGTCTCCCCTGTCCAGGTCATAGGTCGGAATGCCTACTACTCTAAAGTTCTGATGGCAGTTCAATCCTCCCTTTGCAACCAGGCAATGTGGAACATTGGAGGGATATTATTGTCCCTTCCTATGGGAGTTAAGAATGACAGTTTTACATCTCCAATGAGTTACCCATCCTGTGAGAAAGGGGATCAATGCACTTGTCCTTGACAAATGGTTCCTTGGACAACATGCATCGAAGAAACGCCCACTATCTATTCCTGGGACAATGACCCTGCATTTACAGTCGTGGACTGGTCTATTGTTAAGGGTATAAAGAAATTGGCTTCTGAATAAGGCAGTCAAAATTATTTTGTTTTATAAAAAGCTGTTAGTGTTGGACTTTGGAGGACTTCAAATAAAAATTGACAAACCTATGTGTGGAAATTGGGGGCTACCTTGGGATATATAGGCATTCTCTCTGGGAATGCAAGTAGCTTTGCTAAATTAATCAAGTATACTTCTGTTTTGACATGTGTTAATCCTTCTTATTTACTGCTAATTGGAAACATTGTAGTAATATATTTTAAAAACAATGATACCTATTCGATTAAATGTGTATATTGCAATCTTACTAATTTTGTTAATGCTGATAATAATGCTCTTTTAGTATTAGTTGTTAAGCAACCTGCTTTTGTTATGATTCCTGTTACGGTTTCTGATTCTTGGTATAAATAAAAATTTCATTGGACTCAAGTTCAGAATCACCTTGCTGGTATTTGGTCTAGCAAAAACTTCTCGTTGGACATATTAATGATGAGAAATAAGATCCATAACATACAATCTGTCAAGGAACCTAGGTTGGAATTGGCCAATACAACCTGGGATATATTTACTAGGCTCAGCAGAAGCTTTCCATCCTTTGACTCTGTGCGTAAGTGGGGACTGATACTTGTGGGCAGGGTGGATATGGGTTTGTTGGCCTGTGCCTGCCTTCCTTGTGTGTTATAGTTTCTTCTTCAACAACTTCAATGCATGCAAGTGCAGTTGCATGAATTTAAATTAAAGATATCTAACAAGCCCGTTTGATATGGAGGTAAGTCAATGATGGGTAATTGTTAAATTGTGTTTTTTCCAACCTAAGACAGAGGCTTGTGAAAATCGCATCCGAGACCTTGATGACAGGTAAGAGAAAAATGCACATTTCACCAACCTAAGACAGGCTCTCCATAAACAAAGAAGGGGAAACTGAAGGAGTCTGGTAATTGGAATTCTGCCTCCTGGCCTTGGCAGATACGAGTCTTATCCATAGTTCCATTTCTCAGAGACTGTCCTTGGTAGTCTCTGCAAGCGGGGTGCTCTGAGCCTGAGAAGTAGATAACAAGCTCCCTGCAACCTTGGGAACCAGACAGCAAACTTTGTGTAAACTTGAGTGAATTCTTGCATGCCTTGCCAGGTGGCACAGATGTGTTGCTACTGTGAAAAACATTTGCTTGTACCCTTTGCTTTATAAGTGTTGTTCGCACGTTCAGTAAACTGAGAGTTGATCAGGAATCTGTCTTGTCTCCATTCTTCACATCTCTGTCCCCCAATTTCCACTCCCTCTTTCAGGTGGACCCTGTTCTACTAGCCCACGGGACAGGTCACTTGGCTTTATTGGTTTCCTTTTGTGGCTCCTGTCCACTCCAGGTCCTTTTATATCTCCCTCTACCATAAAATTTCCAGCTCTTTGTCTAAAGCTTTACTGTGAGTCTCTACATTTGTTTCAATCACCTGCTGGTTGGAATCTTTTAGAGGACATCTGTTGTAGGCTCCAGTCCTTTTCCTTCTCTTCTACTGCTTCTGGGGTCTATTTTGTTTTCCCATCTGACTGAGAATTAAGCATTTTTGCTAATATTCTCCTTGTTGTTTAGCTTCTTTAGATCTGTAGATTTTAGCATGTTTCTCCTATATTACATGTCTAATATATGCTTAAAAGTGAGTATATGCCATGTATATCTTTCTGCTTCTGGGATACTTCATTCAGGATGATCGTTTCTAGTTCCATCAATTGGCCCACTAATTTTATAGTTTTCCTGTTTTTCATAGTTGAACAGTATTCCATTGTGTAAATATACCACAATTTCTGTAACCATTCTTCATCTGAGGGACATATAGGTTGTTTCCAAATTCTGGCTGTTAGGAATAATGTTGGTTTAAACACAGTTGTGCAAATATCCTTGTTATATGGTTTAGAATCTTTTGGATATATGCCCAGGAGTGGTATAGCTGGGCCTTGAGGTAGCACTATTCCTTGTTTTCTAAGAAAGTGCCAGATTGATTTCCAAAGTGGTTGTACAAGTTCACATTCCCACCAGCAATGAAGGAGGGTTCCCCTTTCACTAACTCCTCTCCAGCAGGTGGTTGTCACATGAGATTTTTATCTTAGCTATTCTGATGTGTGTAAGATGGAAACACAGAGTCCTTTTGATTTTCCTTTCCCTGAAGACTAAGAACATTAAGCATTTCTTGACATGTTTCTTTGTCATTCTGTATTCCTCTGTTGAGAACTCTCTGTTTAACTCTTTACCCAATTTTAATTGAATTATATGGCTTTTTGGTGTTTAATTTCTAGATTTCTTTATATATTCTTAACCATTTTAAAGATGGTTTACCAATACCTCAAGAGTTTATTGG
Source organism: Psammomys obesus (assembly GCF_907164565.1). Taxonomy (NCBI): domain Eukaryota; kingdom Metazoa; phylum Chordata; class Mammalia; order Rodentia; family Muridae; genus Psammomys; species Psammomys obesus. The sequence continues at coordinate 29,358,406 of NW_026596069.1, forward strand.
AGCTGCTCTGCCATTAACAGGTGGGCTGCTTGTGGCTAAGTCTAGAGCACTGTTGCTTTTTTGTAGCATGTACAGAGTGTTTTCAGTGTCTGCGACTTACGTAGAAACTTTCCAGTTCTTTCTGGACTCTGGCTGGTTGGTTCAACCCAGCTGTTCTGGCTCAAAACTTTTCTTCAATGTTATTGAATCAAATCACCTTCTCTTGGCTTGTCACTGAATTGTTCTTCTTGGGGAAAAAAAAGCCTCTGAAATGCATGAACTGAACTCCACTGAACCACCTGTACCAAATTTAACAAAACTGCACAAACTGTTGTACCATACTCTCCTCCTCTGTATGTTACCATCTGTGTAACTTTCTGTGCGACACTAGTGTGTGAGTAATGAGGTATCAGAAGCATAAGCCAGGCCTTGTGGCTTGCATGCTCTTCCTGCTGCCTGCTGATCCAGATGTAGATATCTGAGTTCCTACTCCAGCACCATGTCTGCTGCATATTTCCCTGCTTCTCACATGATGATAAAGTGCTAAAATGTAAAAACTGTAAGCCAGCTCCAATTACATATTTGTTTTAAAATAAAAAGCTACTATGATGTCTTTTCACATCCATAGAAACCAAAACAAAGACAAAGCTCAAAGCAAGCATAAAATCTGAAATACTGGAATTCCAAGAAGAAAACATAAGCAGTACCTTAAAGAGCAAAATTATACAAATGTATTTCTAGGATAGGACTTTACTTGCTCAGGAATTAAAACCAAAAACTGACAAGTGAGATATCGTAAAAGTAAAAACTTGTATACAGCTAAAGAACCAATCATCTGGATGAAGAAACACAAAGAACAGTAAAGATTCACTGGAAAATCAGATATTACTTTTATTGTTGACATAAGAATATTACCTGTAGTATACAAAGAAAACTTCAAAATACAAAGAACCTAAATCCATTTAAATCATTCTAGAAATGAGTATGAGACCTCAACAGAGAGTTCTCAAAAAAAAAAAAAAAGAAAGAAAGAAAGAAAAATGAAAGAAAAGAAAGAAAAAAAGGTGGCTATAGAAAAATCTCAGAAGACATTTATTATCCTTTATAACCGGGAAGATAAAAATTGAAACAACTTTGATATTTTATATTCCCAAAGTAAGAATGCAGACTATGTAACAGACAACCTTCATTCACAACAGCCACTCTGGCAAGAAATTCAGGCAGGTGATCTTCAATTTCCCTCCTAGCCTGTACTCCCAATGCCCAAGCTTTATTTTCAGCTTTATAATCGACCACCTGATGCTACCTGCCATTCCTCTCTGCCCCCATTTTCAGCTAATCACACAAAGCCTCTCCTACAGAACGTGTCCTACAACTTGTTCCTTTTAGTTAGCCTAGAAACCTCCAAATCCCATAGACATCAGCATCATGCTGACCACAGTCTTAGGTAGACAATTGTTAGCTTATTACAATCCCCTAGTTTTAACACCAGTTTTGTACCAGACCACCTGCTGGAGACACTCTTGCATTCATTTTTTTATTATTAATTTTTATTTTTTATATTAATCATGGGTTATTTACTTTGTATCCCAGCCATAGCCCCTTTCCTCATTCCCTCCTAATCTCACCCTTCCTCCCTCATCTATTCCCTGCCCCTTTCCAAGTCCACTGCTAGGAAGGTCCTCCTTCCCTTCCATCTGACCCTAACTTATCAGGTATCTTAAGGACTGGCTGACATATCCTCCTCTGTGGTATAGCAAGGCTGTTCCTCCCTGGGTGGGTGAGGTAAAGGAGCTAGTCACTGAGTTCATGTAGAAATAGTTCCTGTTCCACTTACGAGGGTACCCATTTGGATACTGAGCTACTATGGGCTACATCTTAGCAGGGGTTCTAGGTTATATCCATACATGGTCTTTGTTTGGAGAAACAATCTCATAGAGGACTCCCGGGCCCTGATATATTTTGTCCTTTTGGGGTTCCTGACCTCTCCAGGTCATAGTAAATCCCCCTTCTTTCAAATGATTCTCTACACTCTACCCAAAGTTTGGTTAAGAGTCTCAGCATCTGCTCTGATACACTGCTAGATAGGGTCTTTCAGAGGCACTCTGCAGTAGGCTCCTATTCTGTTACTTTTTTCTCCTACTTCCCATGGCCATCCCATTTGTATTTCTAAGTGAGGATTGATCATCTTAGTCTGGGTCCTCTTACTTATTTATCTTGTTTAGGTGTACATATTTTAGTTTGTTTTTCTTATCTTCCAGGTCTGTATAAGTGAGTATATACCATGTGTGTCTTTCTGCTCCTGGGATACCTCAATCAGGATGATCCTCTTTAGATCCCACCATTTGCCTCCAAATTTTATGATTTCCTTGTTTGTAATTGCTGAGTAGTATTCCATTGTGAAAAGTACCACAATCTGTATCCATTCCTTCGTTGAGGGACATCTGGGTAGTTTACAGGTTCTGCTACAAACATGGTTGAGCAAAATGTCCTTGTGCACTTGAGCAAATTTTGGATATATGCCTATATATATCCAGTGGTATAGCTGGATCTTGAGGAAGCACTATTCTTAATTGCCTGAGAAAGTGTCAGATGGATTTCCAAAGTGGTTGCACAATTTTACATTTCCACCAGCAATGGAGGAGGGTTCACAATTCTCCACAACCTCTCCAGCATGTGTTGTCACTTGAGTTTTTAAACTTTTCCATTCTGATGGGTGTAAGGTGAAATCTCAAGGTCATTTTGATTTGCATCTTTCTGATGGCTAAGGACATTGAGCATCTCTTTAGGTGTTTCTCTGCCATTCTATATTCCTCTACAGAGAATTCCGTAAACCAATTTTTAATTGGATTGCTTGATTTATTGCTTTTTAACTTCTTTAGTTCTTTATATATTCTTGATATCAGCCCTCTGTCAGATATACGGTTGGTGAAGATCCTTTCCCAGTCTGTAGGCTGCTGTTTTGTTCTGATGACAGTGTCTTTTGCTTTATAGAAGCTTTTCAGTTTTATGAGGTCCGGTTTATTGACTGTTGCTCTTAAAGCCTATGCTGTTGCTGTTCTGTTCAGGAAGTTGTCTCCTGTACCAATGAGTTCTAGGCTCTTCCCCACTTTTTATTCTAACCGATTTAGAGTATTTGGTTTTATGTTGAGGTCTTTGATCCACTTAGACTTTAGTTTTGTGCAGGTTGATAAACATGGATCTATTTTCATTTTTCTGCATCTAGACATCCAGTTGTACCAGAACCAATTGTTGAAAGTGCTGTCTTTTTTCCATTGAATGGTTTTGGCTTCTTTGTCAAAAATCAAGTATCCATAGGTGTGTGGATTTATTTCTGGGTCTTCTGTTCATTTCCATTGATCCACCTTTCTGTTTCTATGCCAGTAACATGCCGTTTTTATTAGTACTGCTCTGTAATACAGCTTGATATTAGGGATGGTGATAACTCCTGACGATCTGTTGTTGTACAGTACCATTGGAAATTCTTGGTTTTTTTGTTTCTCCATATGAAGTTGAGAATTTTTCTCTCAAGCTCTGTAAAGAAATGTGATGGTACTTTGATGGGAATTGCATTGAATCAGAAGATTGCTTTTGGCTGGATGGCCATTTTTACTGTTAATCCTATGGATCCATGAGTACAGGAGATCTTTCCATCTTCTTATATCTTCTTCAATTTCTTTCTTCAGAGACTTGAAGTTTTTTTCAAACAAGTATTTCACCTGCTTGGTTAAAGTCACCCCAAGGTACTTTATGTTATTAGTAGCTATTGTGAATGGTGTTGTCTCCCTGATTTCTTTCTCTGCCCTTTTGTCTTGGGTATACAGGAGGGTTTCTGAGTTTTTTGTTGATTTTGTATCCAGCCACATTGCTGAAGTTGTTCTGAAGGAATTCTCTGGTTGAACTTTTGTGGTCGCTCATGTATGTTATCATATCATCTGCAAATAGTGAAACTTTGACCTCTTCCTTTCCAGTTTATATACCCTTGAATTCCTTTACTGGTCTTATTGCTCCAGGTAGGATTTCAAGTACTATATGGAGAGAGTAGGCAGCCGTGCCTTGTCTCTGCTTTCAGTGGAATTTATTTAAGTTTCTCTCCATTGAGTTTGATGTTGGCTATAGGCTTGCTGTATATTGCCTTTATTCTATTTAGGTAAGTGCCTTGTATTCCTGGTCTCCCCGAGACTTTAAACATGAATGGGTGTTGGGCTTTGTGAAATGCTTTTTCAGCATCTAAGGAGATGATCATGTGCTTTTTCTACTTCAGTTTGTTTATATGGTGGATTACATTGATGGATTTCCGTATATTGAACCATCTTTGCATGCCTGGGATGAAGCCTACTTGGTCATGGTGAATGATAACTCTTATATGTTCTTGGATTTGGTTTGCCAGTATTTTATTGAGTATTTTTGCATCAATTTTCAAAAGAGAGATAGGTCTGAAGTTCTCTTTTTTTTAATGGGTCTTTGTGTGGTTTAGGTATCAAGGTGACTGTGGCTTCATTAGAAGGAGTTTGGTAATGTTCCTTCTGTTTCTTTTTGTGGAATAGTTTGAAGATAATTGGAATTAGAACTTCCTTGAAGGTCTGGTAGAATTCTGTGCTGAAATCATGTGTCCCAGGGCTTTTTTTGGAAGGAAGATTATTGATGACTGCTTCAAATTCCTTGGGAGATCCTATTCAGTCTTTTTACCTGAGCTTGATTTAATTTTGGTAGATGGAATCTATAAAAAAAATTATCCATTTCATTTGGATTTTTAAATTTTATGGGACATAGGCTTTTGTAGTATGACCTAATGATTGTTTATATTTCCTCAGTGTATATAGTTATGTCCCCCTGTTCGTTTCTGTTTTTGCTGATTTGGATAGTTTCTCTTTGCCTTTTAGTTAGTTTGTCTATCATGTTGATTTTCTCAAAGAACCAGCTCTTGATTTCATTGTTTCTTTGAATAGTTTTGTTTCTAATTGATTGATTTCAGCCCTATTTTTTATTATTTCCATCCATCTGTTCCGCTTGGGTATATCTGCTCTTTTTTTTTTTTTTTTTTTTTTAGGGTTTTCAGTTAGGCCATTAACCTGCTTGTATGAGATGTTACAAATTTCTTCTTGAAGGCACTTAGTGCTATGAAATTTCCTCTGAGCACTGTTTTCATCGTGTCCCATAAATTTGGATATGTTGTATCTTCATTTTCATTGAATTCTAAGAACTCTTAATTTCTTTCTTTATTTCTTCCTTAACCCAGTTGTCATAGAGCAGCAAGTTGTTCAGTTTCCATGTGTGTGTTGGCGTTTTGCTATTTCCATTGTTATTGAGGTCTAGCTTTAGTCTATGGTGATCAGACAGAATACAAGGGATTACTTTAATCTTCTGCTGAGGCTTGCATTGTGACCAACAATATGGTCTATTTTGGAGAAGGTTCCATTAGGTGCTGAAAAGAATGTATACTCTTTTGAGTTTGGGTGAAAATTTCTGTAGACATGTATTAGGTCCTTTGAAGTATGGCCTTTGTAAGTGTCTTTATTTCCTTATTTGGCTTCTGTCTTGATGATCTGTCCCTTGGTGAGAGTGGGATTTTAAAGTCTCCCACTATTAAGGTGTTGGGATCGATGTGTGTGATTTAAATTTTAATATTGTTTCATTTATGAATGTAGGCACACTTGTACTTGGGGCATAGATATTCAGAATTGTGATGTCCTCTTGGTGGATTTTTCCTTTGATGAGAATGTAGCATCCCTCCTCATCTTTTTTGACTAATTTTGGTTGAAAGTTTATTTTATTAGATATGAGGATAGCTATTCCAGCTTGTTTTCTGAGTCTGTTTGCTTGAAAAATAGGTTTCCAACCCTTTACTCTGATGTATTGTTTATCTTTGTTGCACAGGTGTGTTTCTTGGATGCAGCAGAATGTTGGATTCTGTTTCTTCACCCATTCTGTTAGTCTGTGTCTTTTTGTTGGAGAGTTCAGTCCATTGATGTTGATAGATAATAGTGACCATTGAACATTGTTTCCTATTATTGTGGAATTGGTGGTGTAACTGTGATTCATTGCTTGTTTTCTTTTAATTTTTGTTGGAAAATTATCAGTATCCTATTTTTTCTTGGGTATTGTTGTTTTTGGTGGATTAGAGTTTTCCTTCTAGTATCTTCTGTAGTGCTGGTTTCCTGTTCAGATATTCCTTGAATTAACTTTGTCATGGACTATTTTGTTTTCTCCATCTATGGTGATTGAAAGCTTTGCAGGGTATAGTAGTCTAGGTTGGCATATGTGGTCCCTTAAAGCCTGCATCATATCTGCCCAAGACCTTCTGGCTTTCATAGTTTCTGATGAGAAGTCTGTTGTGATTCTGATAGGTCTACCTTTATATGTTACTTGGCCTTTTTCCCTTGCTGCTTTTAATCTTTTTTTTTTTTTTTTTTTTGTTCTGTAGATTTAGTGTTTCAACAATGATGTGCCATGAGGATTTTCTTTTCTGGTCTAGTTTGTTTGGTGTTCTGTATGCCTCTTATAGGTTTATGGACATATTTTTCTTAAAGTTGGGGAAATTTCCTTCTATAATTTTCTTCAAGATATTTTCTGGACTTTGGAAACTGGAATGTTTTTTTTCATCAATTCCTATTATTCTTAGATTTTGCCTTTTCATAGTGTTTTTGATTTCTTGGATGTTTTGTGTTTGAGAGTTTTCCACTCTTACTTTTTCTTTGAGAGAAGTATCAATTTCTGCAAAGTATCTTTAGCACCAGAAATTCTCTCTTCCATCTCTTATATTCTGTTGGTGATGCTTACTTTTGTGGTTCCTAATCTTTCCTGTAAGTTCTCCAGCTCCAGGGTTTTTTCTGTTTTTGTTTTCTTTATTGATTCTAATTCTGTTTTTATGTCTTGCACCATTTCCTTCATCTGTTTGAATGTGCCTTCCTGTCTCTGTGTGATGGCTTCTGTTTTTTGTTTGTCTCTTTTCTATATGCCACTAATTTTGTCTCTACTTCTCCCTCTATTTTTTTTTTTTTTTTGGCTCTATTTGCCTGTGTTTCTTTGAAAACTTTGTTCAGATCCTCTTTCTTAGCCTCAACTTGGGAGGTCAATTCTTTGAGAGATTTATTCATTTCCTCTTTCACTGGATTTGCTTGGCTATTTTCTCTGAGACATTTGTTTGTTCCCTCTTTATGTGACTCTAATAACTAGATAAGCATATCTTTAAGATAATTTTCCTGTGTTTCCGATGAATTGGAGTATCCATTGATTTTTGGGTTTCTGTTGAAGCCATGATTTCCTGATTTTTGTTGGGTGTGTTCTTTCACAGACCCCTGGCCATTTGCTTATCTGTAACCTTCACTATTTCTTCTTGGGTTCTGTAGTTCAGATTGGTATCATCTTTTTCAGGCATCTGAAGAGTTCTTCAGGGAGATGAGAGAGGTCCAATGGTTTCAGCGTGTATGTTGGTGCTTCACCTGTATCTGTGAGAGGAAAGTCTGTTGGCGCTGAAGGACAAATGTGGGCAAGTGTGTATGAGTACATGTGCACGGAAGTTTGCCTTGAGGGACATGGTGCTAGAGAATGTAGAGGTCTTCAATGTGAGGGAGAAATGCCTTGTGTTCACCGAAGTGGTAGCCGGAGCTGAAATTATCACAAACGCTTGTGATGATTGCCTGTGCAAATTCCCTGAGTTCATCAGTGGCCTACAGGCTACTGGTAATCGTCTCTAACTGAGCTCCAGAATTATTTGCCTAAACTCCACTGGTAGCTCCACAGACCTGGGGCTTCCTTGTCCTAAGAAACCCTCCATTTCCCACAGTGAATGTGTGGGTGGGATATTTCTGATGTCTGGCTTCTAGCTTAGAAGCACCCTGGATCTGGGGCTCTGACGGCACTTGGGGACGGACTCACTTTCTAGCAGGTCAAATTGTAAACCGTTGGGGTTCCTCCTATTCTCTACTGGCAGGTTTGGACCTGCTGAACCAAAAGTGTGCTCAGACAGCTCAGTGGTGTTGCAGCCTTTGTATCTGGGAGTCCAATTGAGGCTGCAGATCTGGGATGTATATGTGCCTGCCAAGAAGTCCTGTGGAGCCACTACTGTGGCTCAGCACTTGGTGCACCTGGGAGAGTATGCAGGTCCGCCAGACTTTGGTGGCTGCACAGCACGCTGTCCACCACTGAGGAACTGAGCGGATCATACAGTCAGGCTCTGTGGAGTTGGTATGGACAGACATTTGCAGGTGTGGGACCCAGGAAGCAGGTGAGGCTGCCTGCTGAGGCTGAGGTGCTAGTATCCCCGGCTCTGCTGTCTTGGTTCTCAGGCAGCAAGTTCTGTGTCACTGGTGCTGTGGCTTGGCTCCTCCAAGGAGAAGGGAGGCCCGAAGAAGGAAAGTGCTCCTCTCTGTTCCCAGAGAAGTCCACGTCTGACTTGAATCAAAAAGTTCTCTGCTCTTGTGATGTTCCCCCTCCTTCAGGAAAGCACAATGTTGATTTTCCGGTTTCAGGTGCCCCTCTACTCACCAACAATTTCAGAGTTTCAAAACCTCTGCCAAGATCGCCAACATCTTGGGTTTGCAGAGGTCTATATATATCCTCGTATCATAGAATACTCAGTCCTGATGTGACTTAATGTGCGGAGGAGTGTTGATACCGGGGAAGAGGGTTTTCTGTGGGAAAGGAAGAGAAAAAGGTGGAAGGAGAGGAAAGGGGACTGGATGGAGAGAAGGGAGGGCCAACCTTGGGATGTAAAGTAAATAAACTGAAATTAAAAAAAAGACAAATAGTAGCAATAAATGACATAATAAGTCAAATGGATCTAGCACATATGTATAGAACATTTCACCTACCCAAACAAAAATTATCTTCTTCATATTATGGAACTTTCTCCAAAATTAAACACCTCTTGACAGAAAGCAACTCTTAATAATACAAATAAATACAAAGATATAAAGAATAAATAAATAAATAAATAAATAAATAAATAAAGACAACAAATTGCATCATATCTGATCACTACAGATTGAAGTGGAATATCAACAACATACAGATTAAAAACTCATAGAAACTGAACAATTCACTACATAATGAAAAACTTGTGAAGATAGAAATTGAGAATGAAATAAAAACCTTTGAGAAATGAATGAATAAATAAACAACATATTGAAACTTATGAGACACAGTGAAGATGGTTCCAAGAGGCAAGTCCATAGCAGTAAATCCCTACTTAAAAATAAAATAACTGAAGAGATCTCATATTAGTAACTTAACAACACACATGAAAGCACTAGAAGTGAAAGAAGAAATCCTATCCAAAATGGATAGATGGCAAGGAATAATCAAACTTGGAGTAAAAATAAATAAATTCAAATTCAACAAATATCGATTAAATAAAGACATGATTCTTTTTTAAAACCCCTAAGATAACAAACCATTAAGCCAATTATTTAAAAAGTGAAGAGAGAATAATAAATAATACATACAAATAATAAAACATACATATAAAAACAGACAATAAGAAAATCTAGAGTATCTCATGGATATATTTTTAAAGCAGCAATAACAACAACAACAAAACTTTCCTATACTAATTTAGAAAATGTAAAAGCAATGGTTAAGTATCCTGATCCATACCACCTACCAAACTTAAATCATGTTAAGGTAAACACTGTCCTGGAAAGATTATAGTTAAAGGAATATATGTCAACATAACAGCAAAATAAAATATAGTATTTTTTAAAAAAGCAATGAAAATGGTTTTAGTGCAGAACTTTGTAAGACTTTAAAAGAAGAATTAGTGCCAATACTCTATAAATTATTTCATTTTAATTAACACATTTATTATTATTTATAACAATTTATTCACTTTTTATTCTGGCTGTAGACACCCCCTGTCTCCTCCCAGTTCCACCCACCCTCTCACCTCTCTCCCTATGCCCCTCCCCTATCCACTGATAGGGGAGGTCTTCCTCCCCTTCTATCTGACTCTAGACCATCAGTTCTTATCAGGGCTGCCTGTATCATCTTCCTTCATGGACTGACAGGGGAGAGCTGACCAGAGAGCCAACCACTGAGTTCATGTCAGAGAGAGTCCCTGATCTCCTTACTATGGAACCTACTTGTAAACTGAGCAACCTATGGGCTTTATCTGAGCAGGGGTGCTGGGCCCTCTTCAAGCAAGGTCTTTGGTTGGAGTATCAGTGTCTGCAGGGCACCAAGGGATCAGTTTTTTGGGCTATGTTTATCTCCTTGTGGAGTTTCTGTCCCTTCCAGGTCTTACCTCCCCCTTCTTCCATAAGGTTCCCTGCATTCTGCCTAAAGTTTGGCTATGAGTCTCAGCATCTCTTTCGATATCTTGATGGGTAGAATCTTTCAAGATCCAGCTACACCACTCCTGGGCATATATCCAAAAGATGTTCAACCATACAACAAGGACATTTGCACAACTATGTTCATAGCAGCTTTATTCATAATAGGCAGAATCTGAAAAGGACCTAGATGTTCCTTAACCAAAGAATCAATACAGAAATTGTGGTACATTTACACAATGGAAAACTACTAAGCAATTAAAAACAAGGAAATTTGCAGGCAAATGGATCAAACTAGAAAAGTTCATTCTGAGTGACATAACCCAGAAACAGAAAGACACACATGGTATATACTTACTCATAAATAGGTATTAGCCACACAATATATGATAAACATACTAAAATCTACAGTCCTAAGAAGCTGATAAATAAGGAGGAACTTAAGGAATATGCTTAATCCTCATTCAGAAGGGGAAACAGGAAAGACCTAGGAAGTACGAGAAGACAAGAAAAAGGACAGGAGCCTTCCACAAGAGTCCTCTGAAAGACTGAATTATTTCACAAAATAAAAATAGAAGGAGAAATGACCTTCATTTTATGAGATCCCAGTTAACCTGTTATCTAAACTACCAAAAGAGAAAACTAACAAAGAGAAAACTTCAGACCAATGTTGCTTATGAACACAGATGAAAATATTCTCTTTCATCTTAATTTTTATTTTTTATATTAATTATAGTTTATTTACTTTGTATCCCAGCTGTAGCCCAGTTCCTCATTCCCTTTCAGTCCCACCCTCACTCTCTCATCTCCTCTCAAACCCCTCTCCAAGTCCACTGATTGTATTCTCAATAAAATGCTTGCAAAGAAAAATCCAAGTATACACGAAAAAGATCATCCATCATCAAAGATTCATCCCAGGGATGCAGCAATGTTTCAACATATATGAATCTAGTAATTCTGTGTAAAACAAACTAAATGACAAAAACAACAATCATTTTATAAGATGCAGAAAAGGCTTTTGACAAAAGTCCAACACCCTTTTATGATAAATGTACTAGAGATAAATGGTTATAAGAGACCATTTCAACATAATAAAGATAATTTAAAACAAGCCCTCAGAGAACATTAACTGAAATGGAGAGAAATTCAAGGCATTTCCTCTAAAATCAGGTAGAATACAAAGTTTTCCATCTCTCAATACATATTCAAAAGTACAATAGACTTAACTAAAGCATTAATACAAATGAAGGAGATCAAGAGAATAATAATTGAAAAGGAAGAAAAGTATTTTTATTTGCAGATGAGGTATGATTGCACACATAAGTGAACTAAAATTTCCACCAGCTCCTACAGCTGATAAACATTTTTGCCTAAGTACCATGATAGAAAATCAATATATAATAATTAATAGCCTTCTTATATACAAATTAAAAGTGGACAGTCATATAATTCAGAGAAATAATATCTTTCAAAAATACCTTGGGGTAACTGTAACCAGTGCAGTAAAAGCTTGTGTGATCAAAACCTCAAGACTATAAATAAATTGAAGAAGATTTTGGAAGATATCAAATATCTCCTATACTAAATTGATCAAAGTGATGCAGCCTTTTTATTCATTTTTTTCTCATACAATGCATCAAAAATATAGCGTACCTTCATTCATCCCAATGTACCCTCATACCTTCCCTCTCTCCCAGTTCCACTACTCCTTCATTTTTGCTTCTGAAAAGAGAAGACCGCCCAAGGACGAATACTCTATATGGTGTAAAAAGATGAAATATACTAGGCACAAACCCTTATACCAAATCTGGATAAGGCAACCCACTAGGAAAAAAACTGGTCCCAAGAGCAGTAAAAAGAGTCAGAGACACACCTACTCCAAAAAACCCACAAAACCCACAAGCCAACAACTATAACATGATCACAGAGGACCTAGCTCGGTCCATAGGGTCTAGTATTTTTGCTTCATTCTCTGTGAACTACTATGACCAATGTTTAGTTAAATCTGTGTGCTATTCTCTCCTGGCTATGTCCTTGACCCCTCTAGCTCCTATAATCCTTCCTCTCAGTCTTTTGTCGGGGTTCCCTGAACATTGCCTAATGTTTGGAAACCTCTCTGATGACGAATGGGGCTTACTCACCAATATATGTGTTTAGCAGAACATCATTAGGAATTGTTTTATTGCCTTTATTTTTCTTTTGATCAGTTGTGCTTGGTTCTACATTAGTTCTCTGAGCAATCCTGCTTCCATTTCCTGGCTATCCAGGAAATGTCAAGCATGAGCTCCTTCTTATGGGTTAAGCTACAAGTTAGACCAGTCATTTGTTCATCATCCCCACAAGCTATGAGCCACCATTGCAACAACACATCGTGATAGGTGGGACAAAGGTTTTGTGGATCAAATTTTAATAAAACAAAAATAAAAAATAAATAACTGAGGAATGTTATTTAAGAATGATTCTCTAAAAACAAAAGTTTATAAAAATGAATTTAAATAGTGTTGTCATTATAGTGGCCATTTCAAGACTTGAACACTTTTATTAAGGAGTGCCTTACAGACATTTTCACTGGTCAATGTCAAGTATAAGGAAAAACAGATATAGTTATTCAAAACCAAAAGAAATTAGAACTAGTTTCATATGTATAAATGGGATGCCATTATGTCTTTGAAAAATCTCCACATCTCCTTCTTTATGTTTGTGGAAAAGATAGACATCTACATCTTTTATTTATTTATTTTTAAATTGACATCAGTTTAGAAAACATTTTCAGAGGGGTCATATTAGGCTTGCCAACTTTGTCCTTAGAACAAGTTCCTGGTATTACAAACAGGGTAAGGGGTGATTACCAGAATGAAATTACTGTCATACTTGTTGGGTTAGTCGAAGTTTGCTTTGACTCCTACAAATTTTCTGGAGCCCTTAAAATACCAAATTTCTTATGAAACTCCAAGAGGTGTATAAATCATATTGTAGTGCCATTGTCAATGTTAATTATGCACAGAATTGTTTTCTTTTGTCTTATGGCAATAGAACTGCTGGTACACAGAGTTGCAGTGTTTAGGCCTCAGCTGGGCTATCCTGAGTTTCAGTTCTGGGATCCATTGTCTTAACTGTTTGGCTTGTTCAATGAGAACTAGTATCAGGGTGAGTCATACATTGATGTAGATAAAGGGATTGAAAAAAAAAATTAAGAGCCAAAGAAGGAATAAGTGCCCTCTAACTGGTCATCTGGTCAAGATCTTTTCCCAGAAGAGAGTGAAGAATTTCAGAACAGTTGATAAAATTTGCTCTAAAAGTTGCCAACTTAAAGATTATTTCTTTCACATAGAGAGAGTTGGGAGATGAATGTTAAAATGAAAGAATGTATGACCAACTCTAACACAGTCCTTCTTACTTCCCATCTGCGTACTCTAACTGTTTAAGATCTTGCAGGAAAACCATTTACAGTAAAGAATATACTTTAGGCTCTTATGTAGTTCTTATGAGTCATAGTTTTAACTTATAAGACTATAACCTATCCAAAGCACCTTGCTAATTACCCTATGATCTCATTTAGGGATAGAGAGAGGGAGAGAGGGGGAATGATATAAGAGGGAAAGGGAGGAGTCAGAGAGGAAGGAGTAAATATTTTGATAAGCCCTGAGATACTTAAATAATTTTCTTTAATATTTTTCATTATTAATATTATTTATTACAACTTATTCACTTTGTATCCTGGTTGTAACCACCTCTGTAATCTTCTCCTGGTCCCACAATCCCTTTCTCCCCACCCACCCCCATGTTCATCCACTTGTACACAGTAGGGGAGTTCCTCCTCCCCTACTGTCTGACCCTAGCCTATCAGGTCTCATCAGGACTGTCTAGATCCTATTTTCTGGGGCCTAGTTAGGCCACAGAGGAAGGTGATCAGAGAGCCAGCCACTGAGTCCATTTGTAGAGATAGTCCCTGTCCCTCTTGTTAGGGAACGTACATGGAAACTGAGCTGTCTATGGGCTACATTTGAGCAGGAGTTCTAGGTCATCTCCATGATTGGTACTTGGTTGACTTTCAGTCTCTGTAGGAGAACCTGAGCCCAGATATTTTGGCTCTGTTGGTCTCCTTGTGGAGCTCTTGTCCCTTCCCTGTCTTTCTATCTCCCCCATCTTCCATAAGATTCCCTCCAATGTGAGTAAAGTTTGGTTATCAATCTCAGTGTCTGCTTTGATACCCTGATGGTGTAGTCTTTAGAGGACCCTGTGGAAGGCTCTTATTCTATTCCTTGTCTTCTTCTACTTCTGCTGTTTATTCTATTTGCCATTCTGAATTGGGATTAAGCCTATTCCCTAGGGTCCTCATTGTAGTTTAACTTTTTTAGGAACATAGATTTTAGTATGTTTATTGTATATTATGCAGCTCATATCCACTTATAAATGAATATATAGCATGTGTGTCTTTCTGTTTCTGAATAAAATCATTCATGAAAATAGAATTGAATTCTATAAATAAAACACAACCAGAGAATACCCTGGAGTTGGAGAACTTAGAGAAGAGATCAGGACCACAAAATAAAAATTGCCAACAGAGTACAAGAGGCAGAGGAGAGAATCTCAGGCACTGAAGACACAATTGCAGAAATAGATAAAGCGCTCAAAGAAAAAATAAAATAAAATTGGAAAAGTTCCAGACAGATACCATCCAAGAAATCAAGGACACCATGAAAAGACAAAACCTAAAAATATTAGGAATAGTCAAAAAGAAAGATTCCAGGCTCCAAGGTCCAGAAAATATTAAAAAAAATAGAATAAAATTTCCTGTCTTAATAAAGAATGCCCTTAAACATACAAGAGGCATACAGAACACCAAATAGACTAGACCAGAAAAGAAGTTCCTCCTGCCACGTAATAATAAAAACACTAAATCTGCAGAACAAAGAAAAAGTATTAAAAGCAGGAAGGGAAAAAGGCCAAGTAACATATAAAAGCAGACCTATCAGAATAACACCAGACTTCTTAACAGAGAATATGAAAGCAAGAAGGGCCTGGGCAGGTGTCATGCAGACAACACAAATGCTAACCCAGACTACTATACCCAGCAAAGCTTTCAGACAATACAGATGAAGAAAACAAAATATTCCATGACATAACTAAAGTTAAACAATATACATGTAGCAGCCCAGCCCTGTAGACGATATTAGAAGGAAAACTCCAACTTAATCAGATCAACTATACATAAGAAAACACAGGATAAACACACCATCACAACCAAAAAGCAAAAGAAAACAAGCACAGAAACAAACTATCACCACAAACTCCACAATAAAAGGAACTAACAATCATTGATCACTAATATCTATCAACTTCAAAGGTCTCAATTTTCCAATAAACAGACGCAGACTATGCCAATGAGTTCAAGGCTCTTCTACACTTTTTCTTCTAAGAGGTTTAGTGTGTCTGATTTTATATTAAGGTCTTTGATCCACTTGGACTTTAGTTTTGTACAGGGTGATAAGTATGGATCTGTTTGCATTTTTTTTACATGTAGAAATTCAGTTAGACCAGCACGATTTGTTGAAGATGCTGTCTTTTTTCCATTGAATGGTTTTGGCATCTTAGTAAAAAATGAGGTGTCCATAGTGAGATAGGGAAAGGATCTTCACCAATCCTATACCTGACAGAGGACTAATATCCAGTATATATGAAGAACTCAAGAAGTTAAACAACAACAAATCAAGTAATCCAATTAAAAAATGGAGTACAGAGCTAAACACAGAATTCTCAATAGAGGAATATTGAATGGCAGAGAAACACGTAAAGAAATGTTCAATGTCCTTAGTCATAAGATTTCACCTTACACCCATCAGAATGGCTAAGATCAAAAACTCAAGTGACAACACATGCTGGAGAGGTTGTGGAGAAAGGGGAACCCTCCTTCACTGCTGATGGGAATGTAAACTTATACAACCACTCTGGAAAGCCATCTGGCACTTCTTCAGACAACTAGGAATAGCGCTTCCTCAAGATCCAGCTATACCACTCCTAGGCATATACCCAAAAGAGGCTCAAGGACACAATAAGGACATTTGCTCAACCATGTTTGTAGCAGCCTTATTTGTAATAGCCAGAAGCTGGAAACAGCCCAGATACCCCTCAACTGAAGGATGGATGCAGAAATTGTGGTATATCTACACAATGGAATATTACTCAGCAATAAAAACGAAGTATATCATGAAAGTTTCAGGTAAATGGTGGGATCTGGAAAAGATCGTCCTGAGTGAGCTATCCCAGAAGCAGAAAGACACACTTGCTATATACTCACTCATATAGGCATATAGCATAAGATAAACCTACTAAAATCTGTATACCTAAAGAAACTAATTAAGAGGGAGGACTCTTGCTAAAATGCTCAATTCCTATCCAGAAAGGCAAAGAGGATGGACATCAGAAGTAGGAAAAAAGAGGGAACAAGTCAGGAGTCTGACACAGAAGACCTCTGAAAGGCTCTGCCCTGCCGACTATCAGTGCAGATGCTGACTTATGGCCAACCTTTGGGCAGAGTGTAGGGAACCTTATGAAAGAAGTGGGAAACAGTAAGATCTGGAGAGGACAGGAACTCCACAAGGAGAGCAACAGCACCAAAAAATCTGTACACAGGGGTCTTTCCTGAGACTGATATTCCAACCAAGGACTATGCATGGAGATAACCTAAGACTCCTTAGGCTACAGATGTAGCCCATGGCAGTTCAGTATCCAAGTGGGTTCCATTGTAATAGGAACAGGATCCAACATTCTGCTACATTCACGAAACGTACCTCTGTAACAAAGATAGAAACTACTTCAGGGTAAAGGGTTGGAAAAATATTTACCAGGCAAATGGACCCAAGAAGCAAACTCTGTCAGCCACCCCAATAGCTAATAAAATAGACTTCAAATCAAATTTAATCAAAAGAAATGGAGAGGGACACTACATTATCATCTAAGGAAAAATCCACCATGAGGACACCACAATCCAGAACATCTACTCCCCAAATATAAAGGCTCCAACATTTGTCAAAGAAAGATGATTAAAGCTTAAATCACACACTGGGCCAAATACCTTAACAGTGGGAGACTTCAACACCCAATCTCACCAAGGGACAGATCACTGAAACTGAAGCTATACAGAGAAATAATTTTCTTTGAGAAGCTCTCCTCTGAATATACTTCTCTGCTTAACTCTTTTGTGTAAATCTATTAAAATTATTTTTAAACAAATTCTAAAAAGAATGCCAAACATAATAAAAAATAGTGTAAAAAATCTCAAAAAGTGGAGTACTTGATTTATTGTTTTTTAACTTCTTTAGTTTTTTTATATATTCTTGATATCAGCCCTCTGTCAGATATAGGGTTGGTGAAGAGTCTTTCCCATTCGGTAGGCGGTCGTTTTATTCTGACTACAGTGTCCTTTGCTTTACAGAGGCTTTTTGGCTTCATAAGGTCCAGTTTATTGATTGTTGCTCTTAGAGCCTGTGTTGTTGGTGTTCTGTTCAGGAAGTTGTCTCCTGTGCCAATGAGTTCTAGGCTCTTCCCCACTTTTTCTTCTAATCGATTTAGAGTATCTTGTTTTATGTTGAGGTCTTTGATCCAGTAATACAATTTTAAAAAATGGGGTATGGAGCTAAACAGAATTCTCTGCAGAGGAATATAGAATGGGAGAGAAACACTTAAAGAGATGCTCAACATCCTTAGCCATCAGGGAGATGCAAATCAAAACAACCCTGAGATTTCACCTTACACCCATCAGAAAGGCTAAAATTAAAAACTCAAATGACAACACATGCTGGAGAGGTTGTGGAGAAAGGGGAACCCTTCTTTATTGCTGGTGGAAATGTAAACTGGTACAACCACTTTGGAAGTCAATCTGGCGTTTCTCAGACAATTAGGAATAGTGCTTTCTCATGACCCAGCTATACCATTCTTAGGCATATACCCAAAATTTGCTCAAGTACACAACAAAGGCATTTGCTCAACCATGTTTGTAGTAGCTTTATTGTACTAGTCAGAATCTGGAAACAACCCAGATGTCCATCAACGGAGGAATGGATGCAGAAATTATGGTATTTTTACATAATGGAATATTACTCAGCAATCAAAAATGAGGAAATCATGAAATTTGCAGGCAAATGGTGAGATCTAGAAACGATCACTCTGAGTGAGATATCCCAGAAAGAGAAAGACACACATGGTATATACTCACTTATAAGATATGATAAACATAATGAAATCTATACACCTAATGAAGATAAGCAAGAAAGAGGACCCAGGATAAGATGATCAATCCTCACTTAGAAACACAAATGGGAGGTGAATTGGACTTAGGAGAAAACAAGTAACAGGACAGGAGCCTACCTCAGAGGACCTCTGAAAGACTCTACCTATCTGGGTATCAAAGCAGATACTAAAACTCATAACCAAACCTTCGGCAGAGTGCAGGGAATCATATGAGAGAAGGTGGAGTTAATGTGACTTGGAAAGGATAGGAGCTCCACAAGGACCAAATATATCTGGGCACAGGGGTCTTTTCTGCGACTGATACTCCACCAAGGACCATGTATGGAAATAACCTAGAATCTCTCCTCAGATGTATCCCATAGTAGCTCAGTAACCAATTGGTTTCCATAGTAAAGTGAACAGGGACTATTTCTGAAAAGAACTCAATGGCAGGTTCTTTGACCTCCCCACCCCCTAAGGGAGTAGCAATCCTTCTAAGCCACAGAAGAGGACTTTGCAACCAGTCCTAAAAATACCTGATAAAACAGGGTCAGATGAAAGGAGAGGAAGTCCTCCCCAATCAGTGGACTTGGAAATGGGCAGGGAGGAGATGAGGGAGGGAGAGTGGGATTGGGAGGGAATGAGGGAGCAGGATACAGCTGGGATACAGAGTTAATAAAATGTAACTGATAATAAAAATTTTTAAAAATTAAAAAAAATTCTCAAAAAGTTTAAAATAAATCTACCATATGACTCAGATATAACACTTGTTTTTATATGTCCAAAAGACTTGACATTATGTCCTCAATATCAACCATGGTCATTGATATATTGTTCACAATACCTATAAAACAGAATAACCTAGATGTTCTACAACTGATGAATACATAATGAAAATGTAATACATGTTCACTAAAGAAAAACAAAATCATTAACTCTGTAGGTTAATGAATGGAAATTGAAAAATATATATATTGAGTGAGGTCACTCAGACACAGTAATATAAGTGTTGCATTTTTCTCTTGTTAGAGATTCCTAGATCAAAATTTTTATATGTGAGTTTGTAGTGGTAGCTAAGGCAACCAGGTGGGAAAAACAAGAACATTGGTTAAGAGAGGGATTTGGTAAGCAATAGAAATGTGAATAGCATCTGATCATGGAAATAGCAATATAGGGCTCACTTCTTTAGGGGCTTGCTATGTAAATACAGAGGAAGGTAGGAGCAGAATAATGGGGAAGAGAAGTATACAAATAATCTGGTATGGGAAATGAGAAACAAACAAGCGACTTTTAGAGAGAAGAAAGGGAAGTAATACAGAAGGACAGGGCAGGGTAAAATAACAGTAAAGAAGATGTGTGAAACTTTCACAAGGATCCATACGATTAAATATTCACCTAAAAAGAAATCTATCAACGTCTAATGTTGTATACAAATATATAGGTTGTTTTTCCTTTTCGTTTGGGATGAAGTTGATTTCTCTAAAAATCCAGGAACACTTAACCAAAAAAAACAATGCAAATATGAAAAGCTCTCTTTTTATTATTTTTCAGGACTGTACAAAGACTCCTCAAATAAAAAAAAAAGAAAAAGAAAAAAAAAAACTACTGCTGTTGTTTATGGTTGCTTCACAGAGATGAAAGGTGAGTTACACTTGCTGAAGACACTACGCACTTAAAAAACAGTGCAGAGACATCCTGAGCTTGAAATGACCAGAGTGCCCCTCCTTGAGGACTAGCTTTCATGGAACAAGAAGGTACTATGTAAGCACTCAAAAGAGCAAGGCTGACAAAAGTCCATCCAAGCTATGATACCTATGAACAACATCAATGACCTGCACCGCAAAATGGCCCTAAAGCAACAATAGTGGCATGTACCTATGAGCAAGAAACACAGCTCTCTAGTTAGACTGAAGACCCGTTCACTAGGAGGTTAACCATATCTGGCATAGGTAAATAGCTAACTACTAGTTAGTAAAAAAGCAACGGTTATTGAAAGGTAGTCTACTCCCTTTAAACATTTGCTTGTTACATGGCCTGGATGAGTCTAATTTAATACATAATTCTTCCACTTGATATTAAAGTTGATGTCCATGCTTTACATTATAGAACCGTTACCATGTAACATCCAGTCGCTGGTGGGAAGCTTAGAATATTTGGTAACTGACCCTTGGTTAAGCATTCAGAATCTGCTAAAGCTTAGTAGAGATCAGAGAACTTTTTCTCAGGATCTTCATAGGATGTCAGACTTTACAACAGGGACAAAAAGTGAATAAATTGTAAAAAATAATAATAATGATAAAGTTCTGAGCTGCCATTTGTATGACTCTAACATCTTTGTTCTCATTGACGTTTCAAACACCACTGAATTCGCTGGATTATCAGGCCCGAGCATGTTGCCCAGAGCATGGCACTCTTTACATCTTGTCTCCAGTCTAACCAGTTAAATACAACAAGCAAGACAATGACACAAAGTATCTCAAACAAATGACAAATATGTAGATTCCAGATCCAAAGATTCCCACCAGCAATGTGCTACTTCTCTGTAACAAGTCTGGCTATGCTTACTTTTTACTTTACTGCACTTGCACTTCATTTTAGAAAGAATATCTGTACAGTCCCAAAATGTTTATACAATTCTCTAAGGTAGAAATATCTCATTGTTTCAGTAGATTTGCTATGGTGTTATACTGTCTTTTTTTTTTTGCTGTCTTACTAACACATTTTAAGTTTTTACTTGTATTACTTAACATATTTTCAAGCCACTCATGTCTTGTATTGACAGGGATAGAGATTAGGCACAGATTTAGAATTGTGTGTTTTGCTTCATCAAAGACAACTTTTCTATATTCACAACAAAGTCTCCAACTTTTCAGCAGCCAACAATAAGACCACAATATGACAGCTGTACCTGTGTTAATCTTCTAGGAACTCAATGATAGGTGGTTACACATGACTACTTTCCCCAAGAAGGTAGAGAACTGTACTGTTACTAGAATAGACCCCTGCCCTACGAACAGATTTGCATCCTTACAAGTAGTGCTTATCTAATAGTCCTTAAACAGTTTTATAGTTGACAGACTCCCTTTAAAGCAAATAACGTGTGCTAATAAACCCCTTTGTGTTGATATGGCCAGCCAGGCTTCATGTTAGGAATGATAGTCAGAGAAAGAGTAAAATATGGAAGGCAGTTGCTGATGGCTGACCTGAACCTTTAGAATTTACAGAATATTTTGGCAGTAATTCCTGGCTTATTGTAGAAAAGCACATGCGAGAGAAAATAAACAACCATGAGACTTGTGAAAACTGAGTTCCTAATGCAGTTTGGCCAAGCTCATGTTGATAAGTTTAATAGTTAGTCTTCAACATCCTGTTATGTGGACTAGCACAGTGAGTTATGTAATTCAGTTTTGTTGTAAACACACTCAGAAAGGCAGCGACTTCACTAGCATAGATGCATTAGAAATATAAGGGCTTTAAAAGTGAAAGGAAGCATTCAGAATCCTCAGACTTCTAACATTCCAATAGGTCTACTTTAAATCATTTTAGGTCCATGAAAAAGAAAAAGTGGTGTGTGTGTGTGTGTGTGTGTGTGTGTGTGTGTGAGTGTGAGTGTGTGTCTGTATGAGTGTGTATGAGTGTGTGTAAAATATGGTAAAATTTTTATAAAAAAGAACCTAGTTTCCTTTAAGACATAACAGAAAACTGGAAAACACCCTGGGTCTAAGAAGAAACTAACAGAGTCTAAACATAGCTCCTTATAATAGTCCTCAATGCCTGGCTTACTGAACTGGCATTTCAGACAGACAGAAAACTACCTAATTACAGGGTTGTTGTAGAATATTAAATATAATAATGTACTCATTTTTAAAATTAAAAGAATGTTATGTGGGTATTGGGAGGAGACTAGGGAGAGGGTGCAGAGGGGATACAAAGTGAATAAATTGAAATAAATATATAAATAAAATTAAATTTTAAAAGAATATTATTCAATAATGTTATTGCTTGACTTCTTAGATACAATTCACAAACAATTTCATTCATAACCAAAAATCAATATTTATGTGATAATTAATATAAACACCCTTGCCTCCTTTCCTGTTTTGGTTCCCTAAAAATGCACAATGCATTCATAAAGAATCATTACCTAACAGAATTTAATTCTGGAAAGTACAACAACATGGAAACATTCTCATCAGGGAATTTAGAAAACAGGGCTAAGGTTTTATTCCATCTTCTGAGAAGTTACTAGGCTTAGAGTCAGTTACCATAATTATTTTAGAAATCATAAATACAAAACCTTTTATATCATAATCTCTAAATTACAAAATGAGTATATGAACGAACTGGTTGGCATATGTTATGCAGTTTAATTTCTATTACTAGATTACTTACTAATTAGTAGTTTTGGAAAATTTACATGTTTAATTGAGATGGATGATATGGGTAAAAATAACATACTAAATATTTCACTTTATTTACATAGCACATGGCCTTTAGTCTTAGAAATATATATATATACTATGTATGTAGGCATTATAAAATTCTTACTGTATACAGATATGTAGTCACACCCATATATGCATATACACATACATGTTTTATACTTATAAGTTCAACCATGTGTGCATACAAGCATTGCATATAATACTAAATTAATGTATCATATACAAATAATCATAATTTACTGATTGAATAACTAAGCCATAATATGGAAATGCATTCCAAGATGACTGAAAGAATGAAATCAAATGCAATTAAATATTATATATAAATTGACAGAGAAAATTATATTGATAGACTACAGAAAAGAAAAAGAATAGTATTTTAAATGATTTAAGCCTGCGATTAATCTTTTCTTATTCCATCCATTTGACTGGAAATTTCATGTTTTCCTTGCTTTAATAGCTGAGTAGTATTTCATTGTGTAAATGTATCACAATTTCTGTATCTATTCTTCCATTAAGGTACATCTAGGTTGTTTCCAGATTCTCGCTATTATGAATAAAGCTGCTATGAACATCCTTGTTGTACAGTTGAGCATCTTTTAGATATATGCTCAGGAGCGGTATAGCTGGATCTTGGGGCAGCACTATTCCAAGTTTTCTGAAAAAAGCACCAGATTGATTTCCAAAGTGGTTGTACAAGTTTACATTCCCACCAGCAATGGAGGAGGGTTCAGCTTTCTCCACATCCTCTCCAGAATGTGTTGTCACTTGAGTTTTTGATCTTAGCCATTCTGATTGGGCGTGATATAGAATCTCAGAATCGTTTTGATTTACATTACCCTGATGATGAAGGATGTTGAGCATTTCTTCAAGTGTTTCTCCACCACTCTGAGTGAGGTATGCCAGAAGCAGAAAGACTTATAAAGGGATATTACCTATATCATATCATGTCATGTCATGTCATGTCATGTCATGTCATGTCATATCATATCATATCATATCATATCATATCATGTCACATTATATATGATAAATCATATCATATATGATAAATCATATTATATAATAAACATTTCAAATATACAAACATGAAGAAGCTAAACAACAAGAAAGGCCATAGGGAATATGCTTATTCTCATTCAGAAGGGAAAATTGGATGGACAACGGAAGCAGTAAAAGAGAAGGAACAGAAGGAAGGAGAAGAGAACCTCCCCTATCAGTGGACTTGGGGAGGGGCATGCGTGAAGAAGGGGGAGGGGGGCTGGATCAGGAGGGGAGGAGGGAGGGGCCTATGGGGAGATACAAAGTGAATAAAGTGTAATTAATAAAAAAAATAATAAAGGTTAAAAAGAGAGAGAGAGAGAGGGAACAGGACTGGAGCCTACCACAGATGTCCTCTAAAACACTCCAACCAGCAGGGTATTGAAACAGTTGCAAAAATTCACAGCCACATTTTAGACAGAGGGAAGGAAGTCTTCTGGAAGAAAGGAGATGTAAAAGGACCCAGAAAGGACAGGAGCCAAACAAGGAGACTAACAAAGTAAAAAATTGCAGGGCCAGTCAGGACTGCAAAGATCGGTGCATCAACTAAAGACCAAGCATAATGAAGACCTATACATCCTGCTCAGATGTAGCCCTTAGACAGCTCAGTTTCCATGTGGGTTCCTTAGTAAGGGGAGAAGAGACAGTCTATGACATGAACTCTGTTGCCTGCTCCTTGAACATTTCTCCCAAGTGGGGAAATATAGCCAGCCCACAGAGGCAGTTCTGATGAGAGCTGATAGGCTAGGGTCAGACAGTAGGTGAAGAGGACTTCCCCTATCAGTGGACTAGAGGAGAGGAATAAGGGAGGCAGAAGGAGGTAGAGTCAGACAGGGAGGAGATTATGGAGGGGGCTACAATTGTAATACAAAGTAAATAAATTGTAAATAACAATAATCGTCATCATTATCATCATCTTTCTAAAAAGACTGTGGTTAGGTATGCCCAAACCTAAAAACAGATTACTCATTTTTCTGTCAATTTAGATGTTTGTTTTATTTTTAAATTCTTATTTTATTATTATATAAACTCTATTTCTGATTTCATCCTTGTGACATTTTCAGGACTCTAATACATAACAATCTATATGTGCCTCTAAAATGTGGTTATTTGATCTAATATCAACATCAGAATGAAGCATTATTGAAAGCAAACTTAAAAGCAACTCAATAAATGTTTAAGAGAGCATGTTGATATCATTTGTTTATGGTTTTGTTTGCTGCTCTGGTTCAGTAGAAAAATAACTTCCTTCTTTGCAAAACCCTGTTAAAATATTCATTAAGACAGAAATGAGACAGATAATATAGGATAATCATTCTAAAATCTGTGCACCTAAAGAAAGTAATCAAGGAGGACCCTGGGTAAGATGATCAATCCTCATTCAGAAAGGCAAATGGGATGGACATCGGAAGAGGGAGAAAACAGGGAACAGGACAGGAGCCTACCTCAGAGGGTCGCTGAAAGACTCTACCCTACAGGGTATCAAAAAAAGAGGCTGAGACTTAAAAGCCAAACTTTGGGCATAGTGCAGGAAATCTTATGAAAGAAGGGGGAGATAGAAAGACCTGGAAGGGACAGGAGCTCTACAAGGAGAGCAACAGAAACAAGAAATCTGGGCCCAAGGGTCTTTTCTGAGACTAATACTCCAATCAAGGACAGTTCATGCAGATAACCTAGAGCCCTGCACAGATGTAGCCCATAGCAGCTCAGTGTACAAATGCCCTCCCCAGTAATGGGAACAGTAATGGGAACTGTCTCTAACATGAACTCAGTGGCCTCGTCTTTGATCAGCTCCCCCTGAGGAGGGTGCAGCCTTACCAGGACACAGAGGAAGACAATGCAACCACTCCTGTTGAGACCTAATAGACTAGGAACAGTTGGAAGGGGAGTAGGACCTCCCCTATCAGTGGACTGGGAGAGAGGCATAGTTGGAGAAGAGGGATGGAGAGTAGGATTGGGAGGGGACAAGGGAGGGGGCTACAGTTGGGATACAAAGTGAATAAACTAATTAATTAAAAAAATAAATAAAATTTAAAGGGATTATTCCATATTAAAAATAGACAATTTTTTTCAAGATGTTCTCATATCATATTGATGTGCTATTCAATGAATAGAAAATGCATCCTTTGTTTAAGAAAGAACACTTTAGTTCATATTCAGAACATATCAGCATCACTCTTATTCCAAAAGTTAGATACTTTCTTTACTGCTTCATTGCCACAATTGTGTCTGGCAGAAGTTTCAGGACAGGATAGAATTTGGGTAGAAAAGCTGATAAAGAAGCCAGCACCAGTAAAATAGAGCCTCCTGTCTTGTACTGGGACAGCTGAAAAATATTTGCTCAGTTAGCATGCAAAAAGTGACACTGCGAAGACTGAAAGTTGCCAAGTTGTACAAGAACTTAATAAAATCAATATCATTGTATTCATGTTCAAGGTATTAAAGATACAAGACTGAGATGGGGCTACGCCTAATATTTAGCTCACTTTGGTATAATAATACAGATGAACTAAGGAAATGGTGCCAAATCGAGTGTGTTGGTTTGTTTTATCAAATAAATTTATTAGGATAATTCTCACAGGCCAACCCCATGGAGACTCTTCTTCTTTGAGACTCCCTTTTTAGATGATCCTAGACTGTGGCAAGGTGCTTATCAAAGCTAGCTGTGACAACTTTATTTTCTGTCAACTTGAACACAAACAAATCATTATGCAACCATAATCTCTCATGCCTTACCCCCAGAGTCTTATATTTAATTTAAATGTGATGTATAATGCAATTTAAAAGGATCAAAAATTTTTTAAAGTTAAAAAATACTTAATGTTTTTATACTTGAGTTCCTATAACATCACAAAAATCTCTATGCCTCCAGCATATTTTGTCAGAGAGTAAACACTCTTATCCCAATGGTAAAAATCAGCGAATCATAAGGAACAGTCACATCAAAACAAAACCAAAATTCAGCAGGGAAAAACCAAATTTTACAAATCCATGTCTATCGTCTAAGGCTTATAATGTAAACTTAGTTCCAAAAGGGCATGGCAACCCCATGCCTCCAGCTCAGCTGCCTGTTTCACACAGCTTCTGTCTTACACTTCAGCCAGTTCTACTCTATACCTTTATAACATTCTTGGCAAGATATCCCATATCTTCTATATCTTGAGGATCTATTGCAATGGAGTCTTCATCTTTACAGCTTCAAACATGGCTTCCTACAGACTCTGTCTAACCCAGACACATGATAGGCTTCTCTCCATGCTTTCCATGCTCCTATCTGCTTATATTGCTAACTTGGATTTCCCTCCACAAGGACTATAACCTGCAAAATTAGCCAAATAAATCTAGTTTCTTCTCTATGCTGCTTTTGTTTGGTTGTTTCACCATAGGAAATTACACTAAGTAAATGTCATTCATTTCAGGTCTATCAATAATTAGAAGGAAAAAAGATGCTTTAAATAATTTCAATGTCACTTATATTAATCATTTTGCTTTTCTTTAAAGAAAAAATGTATCTACAACAATCTTAGTTTTTTGAAAACACAATTTATTATCTTAATTCTAGATTTAGGATTCTTAGTTGTGCCTGTGACCTCAAAGGCAGCAGCATAGGACCAGCAATCTTTTTGATTTGTGAGGAAATTCCATCATCACATCTTTATGATTTATTTAATAGTAACTTTCTACATGAACTCTTGAAATTTTGTTGGTTCTGCTCAAACACTAAAGATGCTATCTCACTATCTCAACATTTGTATTTGCAAATTTAATAATAAATATATCTGCAAATTCAATAATAAAATAAATGAACAAGTTTGAAGGATTAGGACATGATCATTTTGTAGAGAGTATTTTTCAGTTCTCTCATCTAAGTAAGAAAGTAGGATTATTTCATTTAGTGATGAAAATGTTTCATATTTTACTGGCATGCATTTTATAAATTCTATAAAAATTTCAAAGTAACTGTAACTTCTACCACTGAAGTCTATGGAAATGAGAAGTTGCACTTAACAACAATTCAGCACATTTATTGTGCTTCACAGAATAAGAAACTTTTTTGTAAGCAACTTGGTATTATTTTCAAACTAAGACCATGACTTCTATAAGGAAGTGATTTCAACATTCAAAGTCACTTTTTTTTTTTAAACTTTTGTTATCCAGTTATAGTCTGACAACCCATATCTGGTCTCCTCTACTATTGTTACTTTTCTTCTTCTCACTTTACTATTGTGTAAAATACTCAACTTTCTGAATCAATGTCTATAAAAGCTCCACTCAAACATATACTTCACATTTCAAATTGTAATAGAGAGTCCCTCTCTCCTACCTTAAGGCCTATCATATTCAGGGTTTCTTAAATTCTTATCTTTCCTCTTACTATCTACTCAAAAAGAAAAGATATATACTTTTTCTCTGACCTTCATTGATACTAAGCTTCTTTCAAAGTGAATTTCAACATAGGCAATAAATGAATTTCATGGACAAACCATTAGACATACGAAATAGAAACCCTTTTCAACATGATAGAGTTTTCAAGAAATCAGAAAATAAGAAATTCATAAAATATTTAGAGTTAATTTTTTCAACTTATATGTGGAAAACAATGCTAAATTAATTAAAGTAAATTCTGCCCCACTATTAATGATTATGACTCAGGATATCTCAAAAAATTGAAATCTTGGTTGAATATTCTGTCTGAATGTTTAAGGGGAGACATAGATTAGAATGGCTTCTGACTATAGAGGTCTACAAGTAGAAAATATTCAGCTATATCTATAATGGATAATATATATATATAATCAATGACTTTGACACTTTTGAAAATGTAATTGTATCAACCACAATGAATAAATTCAATAATTTTAATTTTAATAAAATACATATATTTTCTAATGGATTCAAAATTTCTGAACTAGGGGAAACAATCATTATAGTCCTTTTAAATTTCAACATGTGTTACAGTGATCTCACTTGACAAATGGTATGTTACAAATGAACATTGCAAAGAGCAAGTCAAACTAAAGAAATATTTTTTCCTTCCATTTAGTTTTAGCTTATTCAATATCTGAATTATGATAGTAGAAGCACAATCACTATAAAAATTCCTGAATGTTTTATTTCTCAAGAAATAAACAATGCAGCACCTACAGAATTTCAAATGATCTTATCATTTACTATGATTTATTATGGCAAAGATGACAATTCATTACCCAAAAGCCATTCACACAACAGTGTTGTTACTGTATTCTCTGGAGGAATAGAATCATTGTATATTGTAAGAAGATCTGAGATTGTCTTGCATTATGAGATTGTCAGGTAAGCAAACAATGGTTGTCTTCACAGGGAAGGGGATGAAAAATATCACTGACAAGTTTACAAGAATGGGTAATTTTGTGGTCCTGATATGTTCCTGAAAGCCTACATGATCCCTTGAGAGATTTTGGTCTTCACACAGTGTTGGAAGACTGGGCAATCTGTGTTTTGATATTAACAAAGAGTGGCAGCATCAGCAACAGGGTAGATAAACATTTGGATAGGATATGTGAACTTTCCAATGAGATGTAAAGATAGGCAGTCAAAAGCAAAAGCTTTTCCAAAAGGACATCCTTTATGTCTCAGAGGCCAGTCACCTTTAAGAATGGTTATCCCAGCTCAGCCATGTTCATAGCAGCTTTATTCATAATAGACAGAACCTGGAAACAACCCAGATGTCCCTCAACTGAGGAATGGATACAGAAACGGTGGTACATTTACACAATGGAATACTACTCAGCAATTAAAAACAAGGAAATGATGAAATTTGCAGGCAAATTGTGAGATCTAGAAAAGATCATCCTGAGTGAGGTATCTCAGAAGCAGAAAGACACACATGGTATATACACTTATAAGTGGATATACTTGTAAGTATGTATACTTATAAGTGGATATTAGACATATAATATAGGATAAACATACTAAATTCTGTATACCTAAAGAAGCTAAGAAAGAAGGAGGACCCTAGGTAAGATGATCAGTCCTCACTAAAAAAGACAAATGGGATGGACATTGGAAGAAGGAGAAAACAGGAAATAGGACAGGAGACTACCACAGAGGGCCTCTGAAAGACTCTACTCGGCAGTGTATCAAAACAGATACAGCAAACTTTGGGCAGAGTGCAGGGAATCTTATGAAAGAAGCTGGAGATAGAAAGATGTGGAGGGGACAGGAATTGCACAAGGCAAGCAAGAGAACCAAAACATCTGGACACAGAGATCTTTTCTGAGACTGATACTCTAACCAAGGACCATTCATGGATATAACCTAGAATCCCTGCTCAGATGTAGCCCATGTAGCTCAAGTGGGTTCCCTAGGAAAGGCAACAGAGCCTGTCTCTGACATGAACTCAGTGGCTGGCTCTTTGATCACCTTCTACTGTGGGAGGAGCAGGCTTGCAAGGCCACAGAGGAGGACAATGCAGCCAGTCCTTTTGAGATCTGATAGTCTAGGTCAGATGGAAGGAGAGAAGGACCTCCCCTATCAGTGGATTAAGGGATGGACATGGGAAGAGTTGAGGGAGTATGGTATTGGAAAGGAATGAGGGAGGGACTACAGCTTGAATACAAAGTTAATAAACTGTAATTAATATAAAAAATAAAAACAAAAAAGAAAGAAAATCCCCCAAAAGTGTCACCACAGGCTTGCTTCATGGGATTTCTAAATACTATCAACTTGACAAACAGAACTAACCATCACCCTGGGTCTCTTAGTTTCTTCCAATGTTTCAAAGTGTTAAAGTATTTCCAGTCTGAATATCCTGTAATCAGTATAAACAAACAAACAAACAAAAAATTCTAAAAACTGAGCAATAAGAAGAAATTAACTGGTGAGACGCCATGGAAATCATTTCACAGTGGATGGAATCATGATATGTGACATTGTGAGTTGTTTTTCTTAGCTTTACATTCCTTTGGAAATAGTGGCATATTTTTCTTTTGTAAGATACAACTTTTTTTTTTCAAATTGATATTTGAAATTTTATTTTGTTATAATGAAAGGAAGCCCTGACAGATTTTTCTGTCATTTTTGTTTTGTTTTGTTTTGTTGGCTTTTTTTCCTTGGTATTATTTAAATTCCATTTATTGGTATAAACGCTTATGTATGTGTGTGTTTTTTATACATACATCCAAAAATGAGAAGATAAATGACAAACAAGAATGATAGAAGTTGATATAATTTTTTTAAATTATACTTTATTTACTTTTTATTCCCCCTCTAGTTCCCTCCATCCTCCATTCCCAATCCCTTCCTTCCTTCCCCTTCTCCATACACTCCCCTCCACTAGTCCACTAGTAGGGGAGGGTTTCTTTTTCTTCCTCCTGATCCTAGTCTGTTAGGTTTCATCAGGAGTGGCTGCATTGTCTTCCTCTGTGGCCTGGTAAGGCTGCTCCCCCCTCAGGGGGAGGTGATCAAAGAACAGGCCAATCAGTTTATGTCAGAAGCAGTCCCTCTTCCCGTTACTATGGAACCCACTTGGACACTGAACTGCTATGTGCTATACCTGTGCAGGGGTTCTAGGTTATCTCCATGCATGGTACTTGGTTGGAGTATGAATCTCAGGAAAGACCCCTGTGCTCAAATTTTCTTTTGGTTCTTCTGCTCTCCTTGTGGACCTCCTGTCCTCTCCTGCTCTTACAACCCAGATGCCCCTCAACTGAAGAATGGATACAGAAATTGTGGTACATCTACACAATGGAATACTACTCAGCAATTAAAAATAAGGAAATCATGAAACTTGCAGGTAAATGGTGGGATCTGGAAAGGATCATCCTGAGTGAGCTGTCCCAGAAACAGAAAGACATACACGGTATATACTCACTCATATAGACATATAATATAGGATAACTCTACTAAAATCTCTACACCTAAAGAAACTAATCAAGAGGGAGGACTCTGGCTAAAATGCTCAATCCCCATCCAGAAAGGCAAAGAGGATGGACATCAGAAGAAGAAGAAAACAGGAAACAAGTTAGGAGCCTCCCACAGAGGGCCTCTGAAAGGCTCTGTCCTGCAGACTATCAAAGCAGATGTTGAGACTTATGGCCAAACTTTGGGCAGAATGCAGGGAATCTTATGGAAGATATATTTTTTTAAAGGAAAAAAAAAAAAA
>NW_026596069.1:29390523-29446907 GCF_907164565.1 Psammomys obesus
TTTTTTTTTTTATTCTGCTGTTCTCCCTATAGAGCTCATATCCCCTTCAGGTCTATCTCCCCCTTCTTTCATAGATTCCCTGCACTCTACCCAAAGTTTGGCTATGTGTCTCAGCATCTGCTTTCATATCCTGCTGGGTCGTCTTTCAGGGGCCTTCTCCACTAGGGCCCTCTCCTGTTTGCTGTTTTCTCCCTCTTCAGATATCTATTCTGTTTGCCTTTCTGAATGAGGATTGAGAATCTTACCCAGGGTCCTCCATATTGCATACCTTTGCAGGCAAATAGTGAGAACTAGCAAAGATCATCCTGAGTGAGGTATTCCGGAAGCAGAAAGACACACATGTTATATACTCACTAATAAGTAAATGTTTGGCATATAATACAGGATAAACATATTTTCAAATTTTTTAAATATTTAAAATGAAAGACCTGCTAACATTAGGGTCATTTCTTTAAACAGCACAGAGTGTTGTTTCAGTTTTGTTTTCCTAAGAATTATGGGTATGATATGCACAAAATATATATGCAAATTAATTTGTGAAAGATGCTGTATATAATTTTTATATCCTTTTGATTCATAACATAGTTGTTTGCTCAATCCCCTATTCGTTTTCAAAGCTTCTACTCCATTTTCTCTTATGCCTCTTTTCTTTCTTCTGTGTAATTGTTTACTATTTTGCTAATTCATAATATACATTATTTTTCTATATTCTTGCTGTAGAATTTTAAACAATTTTCTGAAGTTTCTCATTCATTTTATTATTGTGTTATGCTTACATAACCAATTAACTGCCTATTTCCTTTAAATATGACCTTAGTTGTAGGTCAGAAGTAGAATTTATAGCATTTTCATTATCATTCAGCTGAAAATTTTTATAAACTTTACTCTTACTTCTTTCTTATAAACTCCTTTGCTATTTAGCAATGAATTCCTTTATCTCTAAACATATGGGAGCTCAGTTTTAGGTTGATTACAATGAATTTTCAGAACATATTCTGTATAAATCCAATCTATCTTGCTGGAACACGCAGACATCTGGTAATTTCTGTAAATAGCCTATATGTTTTTTAAAAGAATGTGCATTTTGCTGTTGCTATGCACATAATTCTGCACGTGTAAATTAATTTGTGAATGATGCTTTCCAGTATGAGCATTCTCTCTCTCTCTCTCTCTCTCTCTATATATATATATGTGTGTGTGTGTGTGTGTGTGTGTGTGTGTGTGTGTACATTTTTCTCTCTCCATCTGTAACCAAAGACTTCTCTTAGATATAGCAATCCATTTTCACTTCTACTCTATCCAGTGTTCTGCTTTATATAATGGATATAATGATGTGTAAATACCTTTTATTTTATGCTTCTCTGAATTTATTTATTCTAGAACATATTCTCATTTCAATGTTGTAAATTTGTATATGAATTATGTTTTCATATAACCTATTTTCATCAGATTTCATTCGATTAATTGCTGTACTGCTTTCCACTTTCAATTTCTGTACACATCTATTTTATATTTTTGTGAAAATCTATTGTTTAATTTGTACTTGGCACAGTTATAACAACCTCTATATTTTGACACATCTTTTTAAAATTTTAATACACTTATTCAGTATTTCAGTTGTTTCATGTTTATGCTCAGTTTCTTGAAACCATAGATGAATGTCGCTGATAAAAATATGTAAAGGTTTCATGAGGTCCCATTTATTGATTGTTGCTCTTAGAGCCTGTCCTGTTGGTGTTCTGTTCAGGAAGTTGTCTCCTGTGCCAATGAGTTCTAGGATCTTCCCCACTTTTTCTTCCTAGTGATTTAGTATGTCTGATTTTATGTTGAGATCTTTGTCCACTTAGATTCTAGTTTTGTGCAGGGTGATAAATATGGATCTATTTGCATTTTTCTGCATATAGACATCCAGTTTGACAAGCACTGTTTGCTGAAGATGCTGTCTTTTTTTCCATTGAGTGGTTTTAACTTCTTTGTCAAAAATCAAGTATTCCTAGGTGTGTGGGTTTATTTCTGGGTCTTCTATTCAGTTTCATTGATCCACTATTCTGTTTCTATTCCAATACCATGGAGATTTTATTACTATTGCTCTGTAGTACAGCTTGAGATCAGGCATCCATTGTTGTACTGAAAAGTGTCTGTAAAGCAAAAGACACTGTCATCAGAACAAAACAATAGCCTACAGACTGGGAAAGGATCTTCACCAACCCAAATCTGACAGAGGGCTGATATTCAGAATATATAAAAAACTAAAGCTGAGAGATCAAAAGATGGCGGCAGCTAGTGTGCAGCTTAGCTAAAGGGCAAAGGACCTGCATCGCAGAAATTGGTGAGTGAAGGGGCTGATTAACCCAGAAGAGAGTTAACTAGACTTCCAAGAAGAAAGAGACTAACCGTGAACTGAGTCCATCTAGAATCAGGTCATGGCAGACTCCTCCAGGAGGAGACACACCGGGAGGAGAGGTGATCCCTAGGCACTTCCCCACACCCAACACTCTACTCTCTCTATGGAGGAGGCAGGAGGTGTCCAGCAGAATCTGCCACAGACCACACTGTCTGTACCCCAGCCCCAGCAAGAGCTTCAACTTCCACCAAAAAAAAAAAAAAAAAGAGCCCGAGATTCGGGGCTGAGAAAACCCAATCCTTTCGGGCACTCCCCCGAGAACCAGAACGCCACCATAACCCTGCCCCAATGGAGTGGAAGGATAGAGAGGCGCACAGTGGGTTCACAGTGCCCAGACCACAGTGCTGCCAGCTGTTCTTAGCAAACAAACTTCAGCTCTAGATCTGGGACTGTGGTCATTCAACAAGTCCTGAGACTCTCCCAGGTCCAGCACAATAAAGTCTAGCACCAAGTCCTAGCACCAGCGGCCCCAGGCAGAGAAACCCCAGCTCAGGATCGGAGATTGAGAAGTCCCAACCGCTTCTGGTACTCCCCTGAGAGTGCTACCATAAGCTTGCCATAGCAGAAGAGAAGGTCAGAGGAGAAGAACAGAGAGGCAGCCTGCCACAGGACACAGCACCCCCTCTCCAGCTCACCCACTGGCCCCTGGCAGAGAAACCCGAGTTCTGGAACTGAGGACACTCAACCCTACCTGGTACTCTCCCAGAACCGGCAAACATAGGTTCTAGTGCCAGGCTGCTTCTGGCAGAGAGATCTGGGACCTGGATCTGGGATTGAGGACACTCAACCCAACTCTTTTCCACACTACCCTGGGACCAGCCAATATAACCCTTCCCTGGTGGAGGGGAAAGACAGAAAAGCCGCACACAGGGCAAGTGGACACCAAGTCCTGCTGCTACAGTGCCATAGAGCTGACTGTTATCCTACCCTTGCATTTGCCCCTGCAGAATCAAATCGGAGAGTAGAGAGCAAGGGGAACTCCTGTGCATTTCACTAGTCCTTCAAGGGAGTGAGTTAGCCTTCTAGGGAGAGTTTGCCCCAGACCCAGGACCTCTCTACACAAGCAACCAGAGGAGATCCCTGCCACCCACACCTCTAGTGTGCGCATCATAAGGATTCATGGGATAGTGACCCCAACATTGAAGCCTCTGCCTTGCGGGTCCACCAGTGTAATCCAGACAAACAACCCCTTGGATCTCAGTCAGAACTGAATACTAGTTTGACCTGTAGGCCACTGCATTAGTCAGAGAATCCACACAAGCATACTGCACCCGATAAAAGCGCATGCGAATAATGCCAGCATCATATTCCTTACTTAGGTAAAACTGAAACCACAACGCACACTCCCAAACCAGTGAACCTCTCTTATCTTCCTGAAAAAACAGTCCAGAAAACAGAAAGAGATGATCTTAGCCTGAAATACAAACTCAAGGAGCAAACAGTGAGGGTTATAAATAAACAGATGGCTAGAGGCAGATGTAAGAACACACCCAACAAAAATCAGGACATAATGACCTCACCAGCAACCCCACAAACCAATGGACACTTCAGTTCACTAGATACACAAGAAAACGACTTCAATATCCCCCAAGGAAGGAGCAGTCCTGTTAGGCCAGGAGGGAATGAGAGATCGGGACATGGCTGGAATACAGAGTTAATAAAATGTAACTGATAAGAAAAAAATAAAATTCAAAAAAAAAAAAAACAAAACTATGTTTTTCCAGCTATTAAAGGCCCATAAAGATGAAATGAACAAAGCCCTCAGAGAAATAGCCAAAGAAATCGAGAGGAACAAAGAGGAATTAAAAAAGCTCTCAGAGAAAATGACCATGAAAATTGAGGCAAACAAAGAGGAAATGACAAAGCTCTCAAAGAAATGTCCACACAAATAAAGGCAAATAAAGAAGAAATAAACAAAGCTCTCATAAAAATACAGGCAAATACAGCCAAAGAAGTAGAGGCACAATTATTGATATATATAGAGAGGAAATGGACAAAAAAATATAAGCCATCATTGAAAAGCAGGACTCCACATTCAAACATATGAAGGAAATGGTGCAAAGCATGAAAACAGAATTAGAATCAATAAAGAAAACACAAATAGAGAAAAACCTGGAGCTGGAGAACATAGAGAAAAGATCAGGAACTACAAAGGTAAGCATCACCAACAGAATACAAAAGATGGAAGAGATAATCTCAGAAGCTGAAGATACACTTGCAGAAATTGAAACTTCTCTCAAAGAAAAAATAAAATCAAAAAAGTTTCAAACACAAAACATCCAAGAAATCAAGGACATCATGAAAAGACAAAAATCTAAGAATAATAGGAGTAGAAGAAAAAGAAGACATTAGGCTCAAAGGTCCAGAAAATATTTTCAAGAAAATCATAGAAGAAAATTTTCCCAACATAAAGAAAAAGATTTCCATAAACATACAAGAGGCCTACAGAACACCAAATAGACTAGACCAGAAAAGAAATTCTTCATGTCACATCATAGTCAAATCACTGAACCTGCAGAAGAAAAAAAAATTAAAAGCAGCAAGGGGAAAAGGCCAAGTAACATATGAAGGTAGACCTATCAGAATCACACCAGATTTCTCAACAGAAACTATGAAAGCCAGAAGGGCCTGGACAGAAATCATACAGTCCATAAGAGACCACAGATGCCAACTCAGACTACTATACCCAGCAAAACTTTCAATCAACATAGATGGAGAATTCAAAATATTCCATGACAAAACCAAATTTAAACAGTATCTTTATAGTAACCCAGCCCTACAGAAGTTACTAGAAGGGAAACTCCAACCCAACGAAAAAAAACAGAGGAAATAGATAACTACACAACAACAACAACAACAACAACAAAAAGAATACAAGCAATGAAACTCAGGAACAACACCAACCCCACATCAAAAGAAAGTAACAATTGTTGATCACTAGTATCTATCAATATCAACAGACTCAACTCCCCAATAAAGATACAGACTAACAGAATGGTTGCGGAAACAGGATCCAACATTCTTTTGCATCCAAGAAACACACCTATGCAACAAAGATAAACACTACCTCAGAGTAAAGGGCTGGAAAAATGTTTTTCAAGCAAATGGTTCCAGAAAACAAGCGGGAGTAGCCATCCTAATATCTAATAAAATACACTTTTAACCAAAGTTAATAAAAAAAGATAAAGAGGGCCACTATGTTCTCACCACCAAAAAGACATCACAATTTTGAATATCTATGCCCCAAATACAAGAGCACCTACATTCGTAAATGAAACAATATTAAAGCTTAAATCACACATTGATCCTAAAACCCTAAGAGTGGGAGACTTCAACACTCCACTCCTCACTAAGGGACAGATCAACTAGACAGAAAACAAATAGGGAAATAAAAGCACTTACAGACTCCCTAAATCAAGTGGACCTAATAGACGTCTACAGATCTTTTCACCCAAACGCAAAAGAGTATAAATTCTTTTCAGCACTGCATGGAACCTTCTCCAAAATAGACCATAGAGTGGGTCACAAAACAAGCCTCAACAGACACAAAAAGATTGAAATAATCCCTTGTATTCTATCTGACCACCATGGATTATAGCTGGACATCAACAACAACAGAAATAACAAACAGCCTACACGCACATGGAAACTGAACAACTTGCTACTCAATGACATCTGATTAGGAAAGAAATAAAGAAAGAAATTAAAGACTTCCTAGAATTCAATGAAAATGAAGGCAGGACATACCCAAATTTATGGGACATGTTGAAAGCAGTGCTCAGAGGAAAATTTATAGCACTAAGTGGCTTCAAGAAGAAATTTGTAACATCACATACAAACACTATAATGGCCCAACTGAAAACCCTAGAAAAAAAAAAAAGAAGCAGATACACACAAGAAGATCAGACAGCTGTAAATAATCAATTTCAGAGCTGAAATCAATCAATTCAAAACAAATAAAATTATTCAAAGAATAGATGAAACCAAAAGCTGGTTCTTTGAGAAAATCAACCAGATAGACAAACCCTTAGCTAAACTAACTAAAAAGTAGAGAGAATCTATCCAAATCAGCAAAATCAGAAACGAAAAGGGTGACATAACTACAGACACAGAGGAAATCCAAACAATCATTAGGTCATACTAGAAAAGCCAATACGCCAAAAAATTTGAAAATCTAAATGAAATGGACAATTTTCTTGATAGATTCCATCTTCCAACATTAAGTCAAGATCAGATAGAAAGACTGACTAGCCCTATATCCCCCAAGGAAATTGGAGCAGTAATTAACAGTCTCCCCTCCAAAAAAAAAAAAAAAAGAAAGAAAGAAAAAGCCCTTGCCCAGATGGTTTCAGCACAGAATTCTACCAGACCTTCAAAGAAGTGCTAACACCAAATCTCCACAAACTATTCCACAAAATGGAAACAAAAGAATCATTACCAAACTCATTCTATGAAGCAACAGTCACCTTGATACCTAAACCACACAAAGACCCAACAAAAAAAGAGAACTTCAGACCTATATCTCTTATGAATATTGTCGCAAAAATGCTCAATAAAATACTTGCAAACCTAATCCAACAACACATCAAAAATGTCATCCACCATGACCAAATAGGCTTCATCCCAGGTATTGCAAAGGTGGTTCAACATATGGAAATCCATCAATGTAATCCACCACATAAACAAACTGAAGAAGAAAAACCATATGATCATCTCCTTAGATGCCAAAAAAGCGCTTTGACAAAGTCCAACACCCATTTATGTTTAAAGTCTTGGAGAGATCAGCGATACAAGGCACATATCTAAACATAGTAAAGGCAATATAAAACAAGGTTATAGCCAACATCAAACTCAATGGAGAGAAACTTAAATCCCACTGAAATCAGAGACAAGACAAGGCTGCCCACTCTCTTCTCCATATCTCTTCAACATAGTAATTGAAGTCCTAGCCAGAGAAATAAGACAACTAAAGAAAATCAAGGCGATACAAATCAAAAAGGAAGAGGTCAAAGTGTCATTATTCGCAGATGATATGATTGTATACATGAGCAACCAAAAAAGTTCAACCAGAGAACTCCTTCAGCTGATAAACACCTTCAGCAAAGTGGCAGGATACAAAATCAACTCAAAAAAAATCAGAAGCCCTCATGTATACCAAAGACAAAAGGGCCGAGAAAGAAATTAGGGAAACAACACCCTTCACAATAGCCACTAATAACATAAAGTACCTTGGGGTAACACTAACCAAGCAAGTGAAAGACCTGTTTGAGAAAAACATCAAGAATCTGAAGAAAGAAATTGAAGAAGATATCAGAAGATGGAAAGATCTCCCATGCTCATGGATTGGTAGGATTAACATTGTGAAAATGACTATCCCGCCAAAAGCAATCTACAGATTCATCGCAATTCCCATCAAAATAGCAACTGAATTCTTTACAGACCTTGAAAAAAAGATTCTCAGCTTCTTAGGAGAAACAAAAAAAAAGCCAGAATCTCCAAAACAATCCTGTACAACAACAGATCATCAGGAGGTATCACCATCCCGGATCTCAAGCTGTACTACAGAGCAATAGTAATAAAAACTGCAAGGTATTGGCATAGAAACAGAAAGGAGGATCAATGGAACTGAATATAAGACCCAGAAATAAACCCATGTACCTAGGAATACTCGATTTTTTACAAAGAACCCAAAACCATTCAATGGAAAAAAGACAATATCCTCACCAAATGGTGCTGGTC
The DNA here is from genome assembly GCF_907164565.1 of Psammomys obesus. Taxonomy (NCBI): domain Eukaryota; kingdom Metazoa; phylum Chordata; class Mammalia; order Rodentia; family Muridae; genus Psammomys; species Psammomys obesus. Next base: position 29,398,667 of record NW_026596069.1, read on the forward strand.
CAACTGACTGTCTACATGCAGAAAAATGAAAATAGATCCATATTTATCACCCTGCACAAAACTAAAGTAGAAGTGGATCAAAAACCTAAACATAAAATCAGATACTATAAACATAAAACATAAACATAAACTATAAACATATGTTTATAAACTATAAACATAAAATCAGATACAGTAGGAAGAAAAAGTGGGAAGAGCCTAGAACTCATTGACTGGAGACAACTTCCTGAACAGAACACCAACAGCACAGGCTCTAAGAGCAACAATCAATAAATGGGACCTCATGAAACTGAAAAGCTTCTGTAAAGCAAAGGACACCATCATCAAAACAAAACAACTGCCTACAGATTGGGCAAGAACCTTCACTAACCCTTTATCTGACAGAGGACTAATATCCAGTATCTACAAAGAACTAAAGAAGCTGAAAAGCAGCAAACCAAGTAATCCAATAAAAAATGGGGAACAGAGCTAAACAGAGAATTCTCGACAGAGGAATATCGAATGGCAGAGAAACACTTACAGAAATGCTCAATCTCATTAGCCATCAGGGAAATGCAAATCAAAACGACCCTGAGATTTCACCTTACCACTGCTAGGTATATACCCAAACTTTGCTCAAGTACACAAAAGGGATACTTACTCAACCATGTTTAGAGCAGCTTTATTTGTAATAGCCAGAACCTGGAAACAACCCAGATGTCCATCAAGGGCGGAATGGGTACAGAAATTGAGGTATTTTTACAAAATGGAATACTACTCAGCAATTAAAAGCATGAAATTTGCAGGCAAATGGTAGGATCTAGAAAAGATCATTCTAAGTGAAATATCCCAGAAGGAGTAAGACAAACATGGTATATACTCACTTATATAGACCTATAAGATATGATAAATATAATGAAATCTATACACTTAAAAAAGATAATCAAGAGAGCGGACATGGAGTAAGATGATCAATCCGCATTTAGAAAAACAGATGGGATGTACATTGAATATATGACAGGAGTCTACTGAGCACATCTGAAATACTCTAACTAGCATTGTTCTCGAAGCAGATACAAAGAATCATGACCAAATCTTCAGCAGAGTACAGGGAATCATATGAAAGAAGGGGAGTTAGTTTGATGTGGAAAGGATAGGAGTTCCACAAGGACCAAATATATCTGGGCACAGGGTCTTTTCAGAGACTGACATTCAACCAAGGCCCATGTATGGATATAACCTATAACCTCTGCTCAGATGTAGCCTGTGGTAGTTCCATAACCAATTGGTTTTCTCATAGTGAGAGGAATGTAAACTGTACAACTACTTTGGAAATCAGTCTGGCGCTTTCTCAGAGAATTAGGAATAGTGCTTCCTCAAGATCAAGCTATACCACTCCTAGGTTTATATCCAAAAGATGCTCAAGTACACAAGGACATTTGCTCAACCATGTTTGTAGCAGCTTTATTTGTAATAGCCAGAACCTAGAAACAACCCAGACATAGCTCAACTGAGGAATGGATACAGAAATTGTAGTACTTTTACACAATGGAATACTACTCAGCAATTAAAAACAAGGAAATCATGAAAATTGCAGGCAAATGGTGGCATCTAGAAAAGATCATCCTGAGTGAGGTATCCCAGAAGCAGAAAAACACACATGGTATATATTCACTTATAATTGGGTACTAGACCTATGAGATAGGATAAACATACTAAAATCTGTACACCTAAAGAAGATAAACAAGAAAGAGGACCCAGGGTCAGATGATCAATATTCACTTAGAAAGACAAATAGGATAGATATTGGAAGAATGGGAAAACAAGTAACAGTACAGGAGCCTACCATAGAGTGCTTCTGAAAGACTCTATGTAGCAGTGTTTCAAAGCAGATGCTGAGGCTCATAACCAAACCTTAGGCAGAGTGCAGGGAATCATATGAAAGAAGGGGGAGAGAGTATGACTTGGAGACCACAGGAGCTCCACAAGGACCAAATATATCTGGGCACAGGGGTGTTTTCTGAGACTGTTTTTCCAACAAAGGACCATGCATGGATATAACCTAGAACCCCTGCCCGGAAGTAGCCCATGGTAACTCAGTATCCAAGTTGGTAACCTAGTAAGGGGAATAATAGGAGCTGTCTCTGACATTAACTCAGTGACTGGCTCTTTGAACTCCCTCCCCTCTTCCTGAGGGAGTAGCAGCCTTGCTAGGACACAGAGGACTACATTGATGTCAGTCCTGAAGAGACCTGATAAGCTAGGGTCAGATGTAAGGGGAGAAGGACCTCCCCTATTAGAGGGAGCAGGGAGGTGATGAGAGAGGGCATGAGGGATTGGGCTGGAATGAGGGAAAGGGCCAGTTAGGATACAAAGTAAATAAACTCTAACTAATATTTAAAAATTTTTATTTTAAAAAAGAAATTGTATAAAGTTTTTCTGATAGGATGAATCCCCCATTCATGTATTGCACCTCTAAAAAGAACGTGAAAACACAATTGCATTTATAGAAAAAAAAGTTTCATTAAATTATAAGAGCAGGTCCTAATAATACTATAATTAGTAAATTAAGATAGAATAAAATTTCATGTTCCATAATAAAATAATACTATAGTCCCTACAAGAAAAGGGGCAATACAAATGCAGCTTAACAATATCCAGTGTGAAATTATATCAAAAAGGTAGAAATGTCCAAGCAAAATCACGAAGAGAGAGCTCAGGAGAAATTAACCATTCAAATTTCTAAGAAAAATGCAATCTTTTTCATCAGGTCTATAAAGTTTGACAAGTATGCTAAGATAATTCTCCTTCACTCTCTCTGCTACTAATATGCAAACTTTGTTATCTTGTGCTTCTATATACATTGATTATGCAAATATATTACTTATACCCTCTTCTATATCTACTTCACTATGTATAGTAGATATTATCATTCATTGTGAATTGTGTTCTCATTTATAAATTATCCTTTCATCTTTATAGTTTTCTCTTATATACATTTGGTTGTTTCTAGTTTGTCTTTCCTTTTGTAATTTCCATTAGAATACTCTCTACTTCTATTTAAAAGATCATGATTGTATTATCAATTTAATTTTACCACTTTGCCCATGATAAACATGCAATCTTTTCTAAAAAGACTCAGATGTTTAGTGTTTCTAATTAAGTTAAATTGCAAACTATTTTTATTGTTTTATTTATGTGTGTTTACATTCACATGTGTTTGTGCAATTATGTTTTCAAGTGCACATATATGCATATAAAGTGAAGGACAGAGGTGTTGTGTGACCTCCTCAAACTTAAACTGAGACAGCAGCTCTCATGAAACCAAGTGTCCACAGATATTACTACAATGGCTGGCTTGCAAGCTGCAGGAAAAGATTTTCTTATACTCGATGTTGACTATGGCACCCAACATACACTTCAGTGACTGAGTCATATTTCCAGAACTTCTATCGCTTTTACATTTTCCTTTCACAAATGGTTTGACTGTCTAAAAGACACAATAATCACAAAAACCAAACAAAAATAAACAACTGTGGGTTCAGGAAAGCAGTGTAACTAAGGGAGCAGGTCTGGAACAAGAGTGAGAGCCAGTAATGTTCAAACTTTAAAAATCTTGCCCCAAGACCTTCAGGAGTAGGAATTCTTCCTCTATGCTCTGGGCTGGCATGTCCCCATGCATGTAGTCTATAAGTCATCCACCTCTCCCACCCACCCTTGAGGTAGTCACATAGCCTGGTAGCTAAGTTTTAAGTTAAATTTACTGTTTTCTTATAAGAACATATAAGGAACATACTCAGCAAACACCTGGAATTCCTCTTCATGCAAAGAATCAGTGCCAGCACCTTGGTTTCAGCCCATGTTGTACACTCTATCTGAAAACTCCTACCCACTTGCCAAGGTTTATATTGTCCTTATTTTACTCCCAATAAAGAGCTCTTTCTCCTACACTCAATGGAAACTGAGAGCCTGTTCCCCAGCTAAGGTTTTTTTTTGTTGTTGTTGTTTGTTTGTTTGTTTGTTTGTTTCCATTCCAGCCCTGTGCACAATAGTGCCTGGAAAGGAGAAAAGCAGGTCTAGGGCTGAAAACAATAACCACTTCATAAAATTAATATGAAATTAATTAGATAATTTATCTAATTAATAAACTCCCCGGAGGGCAGATGCTGGGCTGAGCTTTTAGAGACATGTCTCTTAGCCTTAATCAGGAAAATTATGAACCTAACTAATTTTGTCACTGAAAACAAGTCCACATTGGACATGATCAAAGGGCTCATAAAATGGTTAATGACAATAGTAATATTCTAATTTTCACTGGGGGGAAACAAAACAAATTATTATTATTATATACTTAATATTTCAACAAACTTTTAAGGACAGAACATTGCTCCCCAAGAATTTTAAACACTAATTCTTAAAATCTGTTAACATATTTCTTTAAAAAGCAAAGAGGACATTGCTGACTGTAATTAAGGATTGTCTTTGTGCGATGAGTTGATTATCAAGGATTTTCCTGGTTTTTCTAGGGTAATCTTATTGATTCATAAATATTGTTTCATTTCCCCAAATGAAGAGATGAGATGAGAGACATTTCCCAAACTCTACATATACATGTCTTGGGCTGAGCCCAGAACATTCCTTTCTCTGTTGTAACTAACCTTAGGCCTTGTCCTGGACTTTTCTAGCCTCTGTACAGTCTAATCTCCTGCATACCTGGACTTGAATGCTTCAGCTTCCAGCCTCCCGCTGATAACCTTGGCCTAGAATGTTTAAACCTCTGAGATTTACCTCCAAAAAAACTCACCCTTTCTAGCTCTTTCTGAACTCTGGCTGGGTGGTTCAACTCAGTTGTTTTGACCAAAATGCCTAACTAAGTTGACTGATTTGAAAATGGCTTCTCTACGCTTTTGAATGAACTGTTCTACCTGGCCTCAAACTAATTCTGTCAAGATGGTTTAATTTTCTGTCTTTTTCTCATTCTCTGGCTTGCTCTATCTTCACATATGTCTACCTCACTCTCTGTTTGATCTCTGTCAAACTGTCCACAAAAAATACACTCAGTAAAAAAAAATAAAAACAATGAAAAAGTCTTCTTTCTCTTCCTGCACTGTTCATAAGCATTCTCTTTTTCCTGTCATTTTCTCATGAGAGTTGAGTGAATCTTATTTCTGACTTATTCTGTCAAATCATACTCTGATTCAACATGTTGTCCGCCCCTCCATTAGATGACATTTTCAAACATGGTTGCTTCCTTCTATAAACTAATCTTACCTTTATTGTTTGGGATTATAGGTTTGTACTAAGTGTATGTGTGTATTCCACCCAGATAGTACTGTAATCCAGAGCTTGTTTGCATTCGATCCAGATCACATAAACCTAGAAAGACTTTGGATGTTATCCCTTTCCAGAGTTACCGTGTCGCTGGATTCAAATTCCTCTGCATTGGTTCCTAAAACTGAATATTATTTTCCTACAGATGTCAGTCTTAGATACTCAGTGTGGTAACCATTTATCTTCTCATTACTCACTACTAAGATGGAAGGGTACAATCATTAACACAGTATCAAGAGATAAACTTTTTATTCCAAACTCTAGAATGGAATATGTACCTGATGATATCTTAATTATGTCCATTTTAGCCTTTAGCACACATTTTAGACCTTAGCAACCACCAACAAGATGTTTCTTGCTGCATCCAAACTCTGCATGCACCCAGTGAGTTCATTTACTCTTTCAGTGTCTTTCCCTGCTAATCCAGATGAATTATTCAACCATACTTTCTCAACAAAATGCTGTATGTAGCCCAGATGTTGTATTCAATGTCCTGGCCTAGTCTGCCCTTTCCTGACTGCACCACATATAATATATTAGCTTGTGTCAATACCTTACCCACCTAGTCTCCAAATTACAGTCCCCTGCAACAGCACAAAAATAATTTTACCTAGCATTATCTACAACCACAGTCCAGAAGGAACACATGCCACGTGGACCAGAAGGAGCATCCTGTTTGCCACTCTGTCTCTTTTGTTCACCTCACTTCATTCCATCCCACATACTCTCCTCTGCCTCAACCTCCTTTATCCATATTAGACATGGAATTAACAAAAGAAGCTCAAACGCTTGTGTCTCATTCGAAGAAAAAACAAAAAAAGACAAAACATCACTCTGAAATAAGAAGCCAGTATATTTTGTCCTAAACCAAGCAGAACTGTAAAAATGTTTGACTATAAGAATTATAAGTCGGGCGGGGCAAGATGGCGGCGCTGGGAGGACTCTCATTCTGAGCAGCAGCACAGCAGGATCGGCACAGTGACCAGCAATCAGAACTTGAGGACATAAAACACAAGTGACAAGCCAGCATGATCTGGTCACTGTCCCAGACTGAACTGTGGGCCCACAACATCACAGACTGGAATTTCCAGTCGAGAGATAACCCCACAGAGCAGGAAACAATTGGGACCGACCTTAGGTCACCCAGACAACCCCTGGAAAAGACTCGGGTTCTGCAGCCACCCCAGGAGCCAGCCTGGAGCCCAGCCTGCGTGCCTGATTCACCGCCTCAGATAGAACTGTGGGCCCCAGGGCACCAGAGACTGAGTTTCACTGTTGGGTGCAAACCCACAGGGAGGGAAATGGCTGGTCCGATCTCAGAGCACTCAGCTGATACCACCACCCCAAAAAGGTCTCAGGAAAATTACCCAGTTTAGGCAGACGCCCAGGCTCCCAAAGGCCAGAAAGACGGAGCCACGTGTGGGCACCTGTGCCTGTGGGGTTCTACTGGCCACCACAGACAGAACTGTGGTCCCCAAAGCAAAGACTAGGTATCTCTGGCAGGAGGAAACCCCACAGCGGGGGGTAGGATCATTGGGTCTAACACTCAGGACAACAGCACCAAAAGACTTTCTGGATTCACACAGACTCTAGGCTCTAGCTTTCTAATGCAGGCAGGAGCGCTGTGCTCAGCCGCCATTATTGAGTACCCCTAGGGCACAGGGGCACACAGTTGCATCCTCAAACCTACAAAAGCCAGAGAGCCGTTACAGCAGCCCTCAGATACTGTACCAAGGATCAACCAGTTATCCCTAGCTATACTGAAAAAACTGTGGGAATCCCTGGTCCTTCAAGAGGGCTTCACCCACAGCATCTGGACCAGAGCAGTGCCTGCAGTCAACATCCAAGACAGGGACACACAGTTTCTGGTCCAGACTGAGGCACCCAGCCTTCAGACCAGAGTGGAGCCCTCATTTGCCAGCCTCCAGATCAGAGCAGCGCCCCCAGGCACCAACTCAACCTAGGTGCACATTCTCCAGGCCCAGAGCAGAGCACTCAGCTTCTGGCCCACAGACTTGCTGGGTGATCCTCTCACTGTCCAGGACAGAACTGTATGCTTCAGGATAACAAACTGAGTTTCCCTGTTGGGAGAAAACCCCACAGCTAGGGAATCAGCAGGTTCTTCAAGAGGACTGTACCTGGAAAAGTGTAGCAAAAGCAGCAGCTCACTAAATTTATAATGAGAAACCCAGCAGTGGGACAGCTGTCTTGAGAACTTCTATGGGTAAGAGGAAAGCCCCCCTGCCTAACAAAGACCACAGCTACTACTCAGGGCTATACACCTGAAGTGAGCAGTGGCAATTCCTGAGAAACACTGGCCATACAGTGACCATAACCAGAAAGCAGAGGAGGACTCCTTCAGGAAAAATCATCTTCTGGCCAAGGGTATTCTCCCTACTTCAGGACTCCAGGAAGCACGGAAACTAACAGCCAACACCTAAAACAGCCTAATGGGTAGAGGTCAGTATAAAAGCTCAACCAACAAAAGACAGAGCAATATGGCATCTCCAGAACCCAGCCATCCAGGGGCGAACAACCCTGGACAACACAGCATAATAGAAAATCAAGAAGATGACCTTATGTCTATGCTGATGAAGAGGATAATAGAGGAAACAAATAAAATGCATAAAGAGTTAGAGGAAGATAAAACCAAACAGATCTTGGCTATCTGTAAAGAAATGGAGGAAGTTAAAGACAAGCAGATCATGGCCATCTGTGAAGAAATACGGGAAGATGCAGCCAAACAGTTTGTGGCCTTCAGAGAAGAAATAATTAAATCACTGAAAGAAATAAAAGAAACAGAGTTAAAGGAACTAAAAGAAAAACAGGAAAATACAATCAGACAGGGGAAGGAAATAAACAAAACAACTCAAGACCTGAACATAGAACTGGAAAAATTAAAGAAAATACAAATGGAGGAAATAATGGAGAGGAAGAATTTAGGGAAGAAAACAGGAACTACAGAGGTAAGCATAACCAAAAGACTACAAGAGATGGATGAAAGATGGAAAGATGAAGAAAGATGGAAGAAAGATGTATCTTCTCAGGTGTAGAAGATACACTGGAAGAAATCGATGTATCTGTCAAAGAAAATGTTAAATCCAAAAAATTCCTGACATAGACCGTCCAAGAAATCCAAGACAATATGAAAAGACAAAACTTAAGAATAATAGGTATAGAAGAAAAAGAAGACTCCCTTCTCCAAAGCCCAGAAAATATTTTCAACCAAATCATTGAAGAAAATTCCCCAAGTTAAAGGAGAAGCCAATAAGAATATATGAGGCCTACAGAACACCCAACAAATTTGACCAGAAAATAAAATCCTCCTGCCACATAATAATCAAAACAGTAAGTATACAGAACAAAGAAAAAATACTAAAAGCTTCAAGGGAAAAAGGCAAAGTAACATATAATGGCAAACCCATTAAAATAACACCTGACTTTTCAACAGAGACTATGAAAGTGAGAAGGACTGGATGGATATCATGCAGACTCTAAGAGAACACAGATGTCAGCCCAGGCTACTGTACCCTGAAAAACTCTCAGTCCTCATAAATGAAGAAAACAAGATATTCAATGAGAAAAAGAAATTTCAACAATACATACACACAAATCCAGCATTACAGAAGACACTGGAAGGGAAAATACAACCCAAGAAAATTAGCTTCTTTCAATAAAACAGAGGAAATAATTAACCCTACTACAATAAAAAAAAAAAAAAAAAGCAACCAAGCACACAAACTTATGACCACAGCCAACATCAAAATCAAAGGATCTAACAGCCACTGGTCATTAATCTCTCAACATCAATGGACTCAACTCTCCAGTAAGAAGACACAGATTAATAGAATGGATACGTAAACAAAACCCAGCAATCTGTTGCATACAAGAAATACACCTAAGGCAAAAAGATAGATATTACCTGAGGGTAAAAGTTTGGAAGATAACTTTCCAAGCAAATAGACCCAAGAAACAAGCAGGAGTAGCCATTCTAATATCCGATAAAATAGACTTTCAACCAAAATTAATAAAAAGAGATGGGGAAGGACACTTCATACTCATCAAGGGATAATTCCACCAAGAAGACATCACAGTCCTGAAAATCTATGCCCCAAATACAAGAGCACCCACATTGGTTCAAGAAACATTGATAAAATTTAAACCACATTTAGATCCCCACACATTAATAGTGGGAGACTTCAACACCCCACTCTCAACAAAGGACAGGTCAACAAAACAGAAATTAAACAAATAAACAATATCTCTGACAGAGGTCATGAATCAAATGGAACTCACAGATATTTACTGAACTTTACACCCAAACAAAAAAGAGTTTACCTTCTTCTCAGCACCTCATGGAACCTAAATAGACCACATAGTTGGCCACAAAACAAGCCTCAACAGATACAAGAAGATTGAAATAATCCCTTGCATCTTGTCTGATCACCATGGAATAAAGCTGGACCTCATCAACAACAGAAAATGCAAAAAGCCTACAAACACATGGAAACTGACCAACTTGTTACTAAATGACAGCTGGGTCAGGGAAGAAATAAAGAAAGAAATTAAAAGTCTTCCTAGAACTCATAGAAAATGAAGACACAACATATCCAAACTTGTGGGACACGATGAAAGCAGTGATAAGAGGAAAGTTCATAGCACTAAGTGCCTTCAAGAAGAAATTCGAGACAGCTCGTTCAAGCAACTTAATGGCCCACTTAAAAACCCTAGAAAAAGAAGAAGCAGACACACCAAAAAGGAGTAGACAGCTGGAAATAATCAAACTCAGGTCTGAACTCAGTCAATTAGAAACAAATAAAACAATTCAAAGAATCAATGAAACCAAGAGCTGGTTCTTTGAGAAAATCAACAAGATCGATAAACCCTTAGCCAAGATACCTAAAAGGCAGAGAGACACCACCCAAATCAACAAAATCAGAAATGAAAAGGGGGACATAACTACAGACACTGAGGAAATCCAATCAATCATTAGGACTTACTTCAAAAGTCTATATGCCACAAAATTTTAAAATCTAAATGATATGGATAATTTTCTTGATTGATTTGACTTACCAAAGCTGAATCAGGACCAGGTAAATCAATTAAATAGTCCTATATTCCCCAAAGAAATAGAAGCAGTCATCAAAAGTCTCCCATCAAAAAAAAGCCCAGGACCAGATGGCTTCAGCCAGAATTCTAACAGACCTTCAAAGAAAAGCTAACTCCAATTCTCTTCAAACTATTCCACAAAATAGAAACAGAAGGAACATTACCAAACTCATTCTATGATGCCACAGTCACCTTGGTACCTAAACCACACAAAGCCTCAATAAAGAAAGAGAATTTCAGGCCAATTTCCCTTATGAACATTGATGCAAAAATACTTAACAAAATACTTGCAAACTGAATACAAGAACACATGAAAGATATTATCCACTGTGACCAAGTAGGCTTCATCCCAGGTATGCAGGGGTGTTTCAATATACTGAAATCCATCAATGTGATCCACCATATTAACAAACTGAAAGAAAAAAAACCCACATGATAATCTCCCTAGATGCTGAAATAGCATTTGACAAAATCCAACATCCATTCATGTTGAAAGTATTGGAGAGATCAGTGATACAAGGCACACATCTAAAGATAGTAAAGGTGATACACAACAAGCCTATTGGCCAACATCAAACTGAATGGAGAGAAACTTATAACAATCCCACTGAAATCAGGGACAAGACAAGGCTGCGCACTCTCTCCATATCTCGTCAACATAGTGCTGGAAGTCCTTGCTAGAGCAATAAGACATTTGAAAGAGATCAAGCTGATACAGATTGGAAAGGAAGAAGTCAAATTATCACTATTTGCAGATGATATGATAGTATACATGAGTGACCCCAAAAACTCTATGAGGGAACTCCTACAGCTGATAAACACCTTCAGCAAAGTGGTCAGATATAAAATAACTCAAAAAAAAAAATCAGTAGCACTCCTGTATGCAAAAGACAAAAGGGCTGAGAAAGAAGTTAGAGAAACAACACCCTTCACAATAGCTACAAATGACATAAAGTACCTTGGTGTGACCCTAAAGAAGCAAGTCAAAGACTTGTATGAAAAAATTTTCAATTCTCTGAAGAAAGAATTAGAAGAAGATATCAGAAGATGGAAAGATCTCTCATGCACAAGGCTTGGCAGGATTAACATAGTAAAAAAGGCCATCTTACCAAAATCAATCTACAGATTTAATGCAATTCCCATCAAATTGCCTACACAATTCTTTACAGACCTGGAAGGAAAAATTCTCAACTTCATATAGAATAACCAGAAAGCCAGAATTGCTAAAACAATCCTCTACAATAAAAGATTTTCTTGAGGTATCTCCATCCCTGATCTCAAGCTGTACTATAGAGCAACAGTTATAAAAACTACATGGTAGTAGATTAGAAACAGAATGGTGTCTCAATGGAACCGAACAGAAGACCCAGAAATAAAACCACACACTTATGGATACCTGATTTTTGACAAAGATGCAAAAACCATACAATGGAAAAAAGATAGCATGTTCAAGAAATGGTGCTGGTCCAACTGGATGTCTACATGTAGAAAAATGCAAATAGATCCATACTTATCACCCTGCACAAAACTGAATTCCAAGTGGATCAAAGACCTCATTATAAAACCAGACACATTAAATTGGCTAGAAAAAAAAAGTGGGGAATACCCTAGAACTCATTGGTACAGGAGATAACTTCCTGAACAGAACACCAACAGCACAGGCTCTAAGAGCAACAATCAATAAATGGGACCTCATGAAACTGAAAAGCTTCTATAAAGCAAAGGACACCATCATCAAAAAAAAAAAAAAAGCAACTGCCTACAGATTGGGAAAGAATCATTGCCAACCCTTTATCTGACAGAAGACTCATATCCAATATATTTAAAGAACTAAACAAGCTGAAAAGCAATAAACCAAGTTATCCACTTAAAAAAATGGGGAACAGAGTTAAACAGAGAATTCTCTGTAGAGGAATATTGAATGGCAGAGAAGCACTTAAAGAAATGCTCAACCTCATTAGCCATTAGGGAAATGCAAATCAAAACAACCCTGAGATTTCACCTTACTTACACCCATGAGAATGGCCAAGATCAACAACTCAAGTGACAACACATGCTGGAGAGGCTGTGGAGAAAGGGGAACCCTTCTCCACTGCTGGTGGGTATGTAAACTTGTACAACCATTCTGGAAATCAATCTGGTGCTTTCTCAGAGAACTAGGAATAGCGCTTCCTCAAGATCCAGCCATACCACTCCTAGGCATATACCCAAAAGAGGTTCAAGTACACAAAAAGTACATTAGCTCAACCATGTTTATAGCAGGTTTATTTGTAATAGCCAGAATCTGGAAACAACCCATATGCCCCTCAACTGAAGAATGGATGTAGAAATTGTGGTACATCTATACAATGGAGTATTACTCAGCAATGAAAAATAAGGAAATCATGAAATTTTCAGGTAAATGGTGGGACCTGGAAAGGATCATTCTGAGTGAGTTTTTCCAGAAGCAAAAATACACACATGGTATATACTCACTCATATAAACATATAACATAGAATAAACCCACTAAAATCTGTACATCTAAACAAACTAAGCAGAAGAGAGGACCCTAACTAAAATGTTCAATCCCCATCCTGAAAGGCAAAGAGGATGGACATCAGAAGAAAAAGAAAACAGGAAAGAACCTAGGAGGGCCTCTGAAATCCAAAAGAAGAAAACAGGAAACAACCTCGGAACCTGCCACAAAGGGCCACTGAAAACTTCTGCTGTGTAGACTGTCAAAGCAGATGCTAAGCTTGATGGCCAACTGACAGCAGAGTGAATGGCATTTTATGTAAGAAGTGGGAAATAGTAAGAGCTGTAAAGGACAGGAACTCCACAAGGAGAGCAACAGAACAAGAAAATATGAACACGGGGAACTTCCCAAAGACTCATACTCCAGCCAAGGACTATTCATGGAGATAACCTAGAACCCAGACAATGCATCCACTTCTGAGGAGAACTGATAGACTAAGATCAGAAAGAAGGAGAGGAGGACCTCCCCTATCAGTGGACTTGGGGAGGGGTATGCATGCAGAAAGTGGGGGGGATAGTGGGACTGGGAGGGGAGGAGGGAGGGGCTTATGGTGGGATACAAAATGAATAAAGTGTAATTAATAAAAGTTAAATAAAAAAATTTAAAAAAAGAGTTATAAGTCACACCCCAGACAGTATTTAGGAGAACATAAAGAACAAGCTAATTGAAATTGAGAAAAAAAATAAGGATAAACATAACTTAAGCCACCCTGAACTTTTTAGTATTCTTGTTTCAAACAGAAATAAGAGAGGTCGTTGGGGGACCACACACACACAAAAATAAAAAATAAATATAAATATAAATAAACAAGCTACAAATAAAATGGTGCTTACCTTGGGTATGAGACTAAAGAGGAATGCAAGACTGACATTTCACTGGAGAGGCTGTGGAGAAAGGGGAACCCTCCTCCATTGCTGGTGGGGGTGTAAAATTATAAAACCACTTTGGAAATCAATCTGGTGCTTTCTCAGACAGTTAGAAATAGTGCTTCCTCAAGATCCAGCTATACCACTCCTAGGCATATATACAAAATATGCTCAAGAATACAAGGACATTTGCTCAACCATGTTTGTAGTAGCTTTATTCATAATTGACAGAACCTGGAAACAACCCAAATGTTCCTCAATGGAAGAATGGATCCAGAAAGTATGGAACATTTACACAATATAATGCTATTCAGCAGTGAAAAATAAGGAAATCATGAAATTTCCAGGCAAGTGGTGGGATCTCAGAAAGATCATCCTGAATGAGGTATCCCAGAGGCAGAAAGACAGACACAAGATATTCTCACTTATCCTATAAGATAGGATAAACATACTAAAATCTGTATACCTAAAGAAGCTAAACAAGAAGGAGGACCTGGAGTAAGGAGGACTAATCCTCACTTAGAAAGACAAATGGGATGAACATTGGAAGAAGGAGAAAACAAGCAACAGGACCAAAGCCAACCACAGAGAGCCTCTGAAAGACTTTACCTAGTAGTGAATCAAAGCAGATACTGAGACTATTAACCAAACTTTTGGCAGAGTACAAGTAATAATATGAAATAAGAGGTAGTTAGTAAGACCTAGAGAATACAGGAGCTCCACATGGAGAGCAACAGAACCAAAATATCTGGGCTAGGGGACTTTTCTGAGACTGATACTCCAACCAAGGTAAATTCATGGAGATAACCTAGAAACCCTGCTCAGATAAAGCCCATGACATCTCAGTATCCAAGTGGATTCCCTAATAATGGGAAGAGGGATTGTCTCTGACATGAACTCAGTGGCTGTCTCTTTTCCATTCCTCCTGAGGGAAGAGCAGCCTGGCCAGGCCACAGAAGACTACATTGCAGCCAGTCCTGATGAGACCTGATAAGCTAGGGTCAGATGGCAGGGGAGGTGGACTTCCTTTATCAGTGGACTTAGAGAGGGGCATGGGAGGAGATGATGGAGGATGGGAGGGATTGGGAAGGAATGAAGGAGGGGGCTAGATCTGGGATACAAAGCGAATAAACTGTAATTAATATGTAAGAAGTGGGAAATAGCAAGAGATGGAGATGACAGGTACTCCACAAGGAAAGCAACAGAACAAGAAAATTTGAACACAGGGAACTTCCCAGAGACTCATACTCCAACCAAGGACTATTCATGGAGATAACCTAGAACCCCTGCACAGATGTAGCCCATGGCAGTTCAGTGTCCAAGTGGGTTACATAGTAATGGGAAGAGGGACTGACATAATCTGACATAATCTGATTGGCCTGCTCTTTGATCACCTCCCCCTGAGGGGGGGAGCAGCCCTACCAGGCCACAGAAGATGACAATGCAGCCACTTCTGATGAGAACTGATAGACTAAGATCATAAAGAATGAGAGAAGGTCCTCCCCTATCAGTGGACTTGGAGAAGGGCATGCAGGCAGAAAGGGGAGGGAGGGTGGGATTGGGAGGGGAGGAGGGAGGGGCTTATGGGGGGATATAAAATGCATAAAGTGTAATTAATAAAAGTTAAATAAAAAATTTTTAAAAAGTGGGAACTCAGTGGGGGAGGGTATGGGGATGGAAATGAGAGTAGGGATAAGATGTGGGGAGAGTGGGGGAGGCAAGAGGGCAGGGTGAGAGAAGTGAAACCAATGAGGGAGGATATCTTGGAAACAAACTGGAGAACTTCCACAGAATAGGTAGGCTCCTGGGAGGATATAGGGTGAGACTTCTAACTTCAGGGGACATGGAGACTGAAGTGGATACCTCCTAGCCAGCCAGGACTTCCAGTGGAGAGAGGAAGATACCAACCCACCCATAAACTTTCCACCCCAAATTTACCTTATCTACAGATGTGCAGGGAAAAAGACGGAGCAGAGAATGAGGGAATGGCCAACCAATGACTGTTCCAACCCGAGACCAACCCCACAGAGACAGCCAACTCCTGGCACTATTAATGAGGCTCTGCTACACTTGCAGACAGGAGCCTAGCATAGCTGTCCTCTGAGAGGCTCCAGCAGGAGTCTGCTGAAAAAAAAAATCATAGAAAAATAGAAAACATAGGATTAGATGTAATAGACTTCAACACAATACATGCTATATATAACAAAATCATAGTCAATGTCATCTTTAGCAAAGAAAAAAAAAGAGCTTCAAGCAATCCCATTGAGACCAGTAATGACACAGGGATGGTCACTACCAGATTCCTTTTCAATGTACTCAAAGGACTAGCGGGAGCATTGAGGCGAGAAAGGTAAATTAAAGGGATCATACTGAAACGAGTAATCAAACAATCAAGAAATACTAAGTTCAGCAATGTGGAAGAATATAGAATCAACTTGCAAAACTTAAGATAGTCAGAGAAAGCTCCAAGACTCATTTATTTTGCCCCTCGATGCAAAGTTCTCTAGAAAGTTTCTCTCTGCAACAACAAGTGATGTTGAAGTTTCTGGTTTCTTTTGAAGACTGAGTTTTGTCTTGTGATGTTTTGCTGCAAAGCTGTGCAAGTGATGTTTTGCCCAGGTTGGCCTCTGAGAAGGCATTTGATGTTTTGCTGTAAGCTCTTAAGTGCAAAGTCTGTGACATTGGCTAACTGAGGACATCCGTGGGTGGACTCGGTAGAGAGGACAAATGTAGAACCCCACATGCAGTGAGACATAGCTTCTTGGACCAACATTGCTGCACCTAACTTCACAAAAAGAAATTTCTCAGAGAATTTCTCAGGGCAATCCAACTGAATATTGAGGCTTTTGCTGACTTCATATTTCTGCCTGGTGTTGGTTTTTGGACTAGACTGCTGGTATCCTGAAGACTGAGTTCAGAAAGCCCCTAAAGACTCAAAGACCCTACTCAGCAGGAAGCATATAAAAGAGGTCTACAGCTGTTTTCCATACTAATCTCCTACCTAAGGAAAAGGTAGAGTGACTAGAAGGAAGGTAAACATGCCTAAGAACCCTAAACAAATAGGTATGATGAAAAATCTAGGCTTTTGGGTAACTTTCCTTTAAAATAGTGAAAGAATAATCTGGTTTTAATGGTTTGGCAATGTTTGTTTCAGGAGGTTGGCAAAATAGTCACTTTTGCCACTGGGTGGTCTCCTGTCTTGCTCCTGGAGCAAGTTTTCTGGTTTTGCTTTGTGATCATATATATATGTTTTGTTTTGTTTTTTTTTTTTTTTGGGGGGGGGAGGAAAACTTAGAAAGTTCACTCAATTCTATGGTGTTGGAAAAGATTGCTGAGTTGGCTATGCACCTAAAGAGTTTGCAAAGAGAGGTTGATGTGCATGGAAAGCAAAAGGAGCCAGTGGGAGGAAAACAGGGTTCAGATTCAGTAACTGACAAAGGGAATTTTCCAAACTATGACAAAGGGAATCAAACTAGGCTGAAAGGCAGGCTGCCATCCTTCCCTGTTCTATGTGCTTTTACTACCAAGTGCACAGAGCACCTCCATTGGACAAGAGGCTGGGAAGAAGGGAAGGCTGTACAGGGTAATTAGGTTCCTGTCAGTGCACTGCCAGAGGAGTTGCCTAGGCCTCTACAGGCACCATCAGCCTTCCCAGTCCTATGCAGCATATAATGGTGGTGAAGCTTATGATGAGATGATGTGGCATCCAATAGACATGCTATATTTAAAATGTTTTAAAGGGCTTATTTTAAAGTTTGTGATGCTTTCCCCATTTGTTAAACAAGTATTGAATAATTGGGCTATGCAAAACAGACTTATTCCCCAAGATTGGAAGAGTTTGGTAACAGCTGTACTAGAAACTGGTCAATAATTCCAATGCTTATCATGGTGAAGGAATGAAGTCATGAAAATGGAACAACGTAATATAGCAGGGGGGATAAATGTGGTTAAAGACCAACAGTTTGGTGAAAGATGCTATGATGATTTACAATAGCAAATCCAGTCTGATAATGTCATACTTAAACAATGTCTTACTGCAATTTTAAGAGTGTGGGATATGGTGGAAGAGCTGGGGGGAAAGCTCCTATTTACTAAAGTACTACAAGGCCCTGGGGAAGCCTTCTCTGAATTTATACAGAGATTGACTTCTGCTGTTAATAGAGCTACACCAGATCCTGAAACCAGAAAGTCGTT
This sequence comes from Psammomys obesus, assembly GCF_907164565.1. Taxonomy (NCBI): domain Eukaryota; kingdom Metazoa; phylum Chordata; class Mammalia; order Rodentia; family Muridae; genus Psammomys; species Psammomys obesus. Next base: position 29,416,662 of record NW_026596069.1, read on the forward strand.
GGTAGAGATTTTGGCATTTGATAATTCAAATATTGAATGTAAGAGAAAAATTACACCATTAAAAGCTCAAGGAGTTAATAGACAAATGGGTAAGAGAGACAGCTGATTGGCCCTCGGGAGTATAATGCCAATATCATTCGACAAGCTGTAGCTAGAAACCTCAGAAATCAAATTGTCCATTGTAATTGCAGTGAATTTGGCCATTTCCAAAAAAACACTAAGATTGGAAGCTTCAGGATTCAAAACAGTAGGCACACAGATTCTAAAGAAAATTATATTTGTAAAAGAGAACAGGCAGTTTTTGGTTGCAGTGTTATGCAAAAGCTTCCAGAGTTTTGTAGCCACCATGGCACAGGAAAGCTTTGTTCTAGGGAATGTAGTAAGTACAAAAGAGATATACAAGTTAATCTCTTCCCATCGGGAAATGAACAAAGGGGCCTGTTGGCTCGAGGCTCTGCAACATACAATGCAAGCCAATTTTTTTCTTTTCAGTCACCCAGGAGGAAATTCAAAATTAAGTGTTGACGATCTAAGGCATGCAACTGAAGTAGTGGGGCTTTGAATCCAGCCACAGATACACCTCTTACACTAACCCCAAATGTTGATAGCCACTGGTGTTTATCGTTTGTTACCTGCAGGGACAGTAGGAATAATCTTGAAAAAATGGATTAACTTCTCAAGGATTTATTATACATCCAGGTATCATAGATGGGGATTGAAGGAAGAAATTAGAATAACAGTATATGTGGAAAAGGAGATGCAAGTTAATGCAGAAGATAGAATTGCTCAGCTGTTCCCGTTTTCTTACATCAAGAGCAAGTCCACACCAGCAGAAAGAACAGGGGCTTTGGGGAATATTGGAAATTGTATGTTCTGGCAAACAGAGATTGAGGATCAGAGACCCAAATTAATGGTACACATGAATGGTGTTGAAATAGAAACTTGGTGGATACAGAAGCTGATGTCAATATTCTTTGCTAAAAGTTTTGGAATCCAGACTGGCCACTATAGAAGGTTTGTACCCAGGTTTTAGAAACTGGTAAATCATCAAAAATAAGGCAAAGTGTCCAATGGTTTAAATGTGTCAAATCAGAAGGGCAAACAGGGAAGTTGAGACCCTATGGCTTCTATACCCATAAATTTATGATGAAGGAAAATTTTACAACAATCTGGTACTGATATCTGGTACTGGTATCTCTGCAAACCCAGAGATAGCAAACGAGGAAACTGGGGATGAGATAGTAGATGCTCCCAGGGAAGGTGTTGGTACAGATGATCAAGAACAAGCACAAGCTGTGCCCATTGTCCAACACAGGACATAACAGGAATTGAGATTCCTAATCTATAATGGGGGTCACTGCTATTGTCTTGCCCCTGAATGGATATCAAAAAGACCTGTGCAGCAAGAGCAATGGCCAATAACAAAAGAAACATTGCAAGCACTTAAACAACTGGTAAAAGAGCATCTGGAGGCTCAACATACAGAAGAGTCTACCAGTACACTGAATTCCCCTGTGTTTGTTGCGAAAAAAGGAATCAGGAAAATGGAGGGTGATAACAGATTTAAGAGCTATCAATAGAGTAATTCCTTTATAGCCTCAGCATCCTTTACCTCTTGTGTTACCTAGATCTTGGTCTAGAATACTAGCTGACTTGTAAGATTGCTTTTCCACAATACCTTTGCATGAATAGCATAGGAAAATATTTGCTTTCTCAGTATCTGAACCACTATTCTGAACAATAGTGGTCCAATAGTGAGATACTATTAGAGGGTGTGCCCACAGGGAATGTGAAATAGTACAACTTTATGTCAATATTTTGTGAGACAACCATTAGAAATTCATAGGCAATTTTCTCAATCTATCATATATTATTACATGAATAATATTTTGTTGGCTGATTCTGATACAGATAATTTGGAGAAAATGTTTAAGAAAACACAAAGAATTCTGCCAAGTTAGGGGTTACAGATTGCACCAGAAAAATACAAAGAGAAAATTCACTTAATTATCTGGGTTATAAAATCAGTCAACAAAAAATTCAACCAAAATGGTATAGATCCATAGCAACCAATTGCAAACTCTTGATGACTTTCAAAAATTAATGGGAGATAATAGCTGGCTGAGGCCTACAATTGGCTTGAGTATATTTGAGTTAAATAATTTTTCTCAGATATTACAAGGAGATTTAAACTTAAATGGTCCAAGATATTTAACAGCTGAAGCAGAAAAAGAGTTAAAAATGAGTAAAACAAAGACTGCAAGATGCTTATGGGTATCAAATTGATCCATTTTGGTCATTTTGCCTTCCACTCATGATCCTACTGTCCTCATTATGCAAAGGGAAGACAGTATTACGGAATGGATTTTCTTAGCATGTAAACAAAGTAAAAAATTGAAGACATATATTGAAAAGATTTCTGAATTAATTATAAAATATAGAATAAGACTATATCAAATGTCAGGAACATACCCAGCCAAAATTGTGGTACCTCTTACTTATACTGAGATCATGTAATTGTGGGTGATCAATGTATATTGGCGAAGACATTGTAGTAACTACTTGGGAGAAATTAATAATAAATATCCTAAAGGACACATATTTAGTTTATAAAAAAATAACTAATTGGATTCTATTATGTATTGTAAAGAGGAAACCAATTCCAGAGGCACCAAAATTCTATACTAATACAAACAGGAAGGGAATGGCAGGTTATTAGTCAGACAAAATAAGCAACGTAAACAAAAGTCCATATACCTTAGTTCAAAAATCAGAACTGTATGCAATCCTTATGGTATTATTATATTTCCTGAATCTCTTAATATAATTATTGGTTCTTTATATGCAGAAAGAGTTGTTTTACATATAGAGACTACTGAATTTTTTTTCCTGATAATTCAGAAATTACCTCGTTATTTATGCAATTACAACAGGCCATCAGAAGTAGGAACTATCCATTATATATTACTCATATTATGTCTCATGCAGGTTTGTCAGGTCCATTGGCACAAAGAAATAAGGAAATTGGCCAACTGCTAATAGGGAATGTGTTAGAAGCCTCCAAATTTCATGAGAAACAAAATGTTAGGAAATATTTAAAGACAATAAAATTTCTATCCACTTGGCAACAAGCAAAAGAAAGAATTTTAAAATAGCATACATATTCTTTATACAACCAAATTCCATTACATCCATTACATTCTGGTAGTAAACCTAGGGGCACCAAACAAAATGATATCTGAAAGATGTATTTTTTTTCAGAATTAAAAACATGGTATATACACCATGCCATTGACATACACTCAGGGTTTCAATTGGCAACTGCTTTAGGTACTGAAAAGGCAAGTTTTTGTTAGAAATAATGGTAATTATGGGGATACCTGTACAAAGTAAGACTGATAATGCTCCCTCATATGTATACAAGAAGATGAAACAATTCTTTCATATTACAATATTAAGCACACTATGGGTATTCCACAGAATCCTACAGGACAAGCAATTGTAGAAAGAGCCGACTGTATCTTTTAAAAGATGATTATTAGACAAAAAGGAAGAGTAAAAATCCCAAGGACAGACTAAATAATGCTTTGTTAACCCTAACTTTTTTAATGTTGGTGAAAAAAGAATAACAGCAGCTGAGAGATATTGGGTTATAGAAAAAAACTGAAGGACTAGGACAAGCAATATACTATAAGGATGTGGTAACATTAGAATGAAAAACTGCAATTATTTTGAGATGGAGACATGGTTATGCTTATATATCTACAGGGAATGATGAAACATGGTTACCAACAAAATTTAAAGATTAGGTCTGACCAGGGAAAACTTCCTATAACCAGAGACATGAGTGTCTTCACAAAACAAATACCCCAGGTGATTCACTCTAACAAATTGCTTCAATTACTGATTTTTCCTAAATTTGCATGCAAATCATCTTCAAAGGGCTAGCCCAAAGACAGACGTCACAAAGACTGGACAGACAATACAGATAATGAACAAAAAAAGATACAGTTAGCTTTTCTGAAACTTGGCCAACATACAGAGTATTCACAGGGCACCCAAAAGATATCTTTGCCACAGGGCGTCAGCATTCCCAAAATGTGGGGAAGATTTTTTTGGTCCTTTGAAGTGATATTTTACCTTGTTATAGATTAATGTATACTGATAGAAATACAAAATTATTTTGTATTCTATGTTGAGAGATATTTAAGGTTATTTTGTGTAACTATTGTACACTGACAAAAATTTAAGGTTATTTTGTGTAACTATTGTACATTGATAAAAATTTAAGGCTATTTTGTGTAACAGTGGAAATTTAAAAGCCATTTTATGTATTGTATATCAATAGGAATTTAATGTTATTTTATTTCTCTATTGTTTGATGTAAAGTTCTAGTCTTATGGTTCCTATAATTATTCTTATTATGTATAAACTGTTAATGCTAAAGGGAAAACATTTCTTTCATGGAAATAGGAAGGGGAAAATGGAGAAAGTTTCTGATTTCTTTTTAAAATTTATATATTTATTACAATATACTCACTTTGTATCCTAGCTGTGGCCCCCTCCCTTTTTTCCTCTCAATTCCATCCTCCCTCCCTCTTCTCCCTCTATGCCCCTGCCCTAGTCCACTGATAGGGGGTGCTCTTCCCTTTCTATCTGACTATATTCTATCAGGTCTCATCAGGACTAGATGCATCACTTTCCTCTGTGGCCTGGCATGGTTGCACCTCCCAGTGGGAGTTGACCAAAGAGCCTGCCACTGCCAGAGACTTTGAAGACTGAGTTTTGTCATGTGATGTTTTACTTTAAGCTGAGAATGTGGTGTTTTCAGTCAAGTGTCAAAGCATGAAGATCAACAAAGCAATGTAAATCTGAAAAGTTATGTCACACTATGAATGTCACACCTATGAATGTTCTCAGCTGGCCAAAGTCATGCTCTTTGCACATGAGAGCTCACAGCAAAACATCAAGTGGCCTCTTACAAGCCAACCTTAAGCAAAACATCACATAACAAAAGTGAGTCTTCAAGGAAAAGAGAAGCTTATACTTTAGCCTCCCTACAACCCCAAAACAATGATGGCTATGAAATATCTCAAAATGTTCTTTTTCCATAAAGATTAGGGACAAGCAAATAAATAACTTCAAGATTTTGATCTAATCTATGCAGAATAGCAAAGAACAATAAAACAGTAAATTCTGAAGAAGGTTGAGAGGGTAAAGGAGAAGATTCATTTATTCTTAGTGGAGCTACACATTGGTACAGCCAGAATGAAGAACTGTCAAAGATCTAAAATGACTCCACCATACATTAAACAGCAATACCACTTCCTGTCATATGCCCAAAGGACTTGGCATCCTACTCCACAAGCACTTCCTCAGATATGTTCACTGCTGCACTGATCATGACATCTAGGGGGTAGAAGCAACATAAATGTCCTGAAACAAATGAATAAATAGTAAAAATGTGTAATGCTTGCATGGTTCCCAAATCCTGGTCAACTACTGAGAGTTACAAAAGTTATTGATCTTGAAGGATCAATAAATCCCAGTAATGTCAGGAACTATACTGGAAAAGTCTTACTAACATGGTAACCTAAACATGACTGGTACATAGACACCACAACAGTTATATCCAAAAGAATATGGAAAACTCCAATGGAATACAATTCTTTACAAAAAAATATAGGCAATTAAGACATGCTGAGAGTGGGAGAAATAATTCTTCTCAGGGAAGAAGCGTAGTGTAACGATGTTGAAATTGTATTAATAGCTCAGAAATAAAAGAAAAAATGTATTAGTTAGAAGTGAGAGAGTTCTTTATATATTCTGGATATTAGCCCTTTGTCGGATGAAGGGTTGGTGAAGATTTTTTCCCAGTCTATAGGCTGTCATTTTGTTCTGACAACAGTGTCCTTTGCTTTACAGAAGCTTTCAGTTTCATGAGGTCTCATTTATTGATTATTGATCTTAGAGCCTGTGCTGTTGGTATTCAGTTGAGGAAGTTGTCTCTCAGACCAATGAGTTCAAGGTTCTTCCCAAATTTTCTTCTAACTGATTTAGTTTGTCTAGTTTTATGTTGAGGTCTTTGATCCACTTGGACTTTAGTTTTGTGCAGGGTGATGAATATGGATCTGTTTGCATTTCTCTACATGGAGATATCCAGTCAGACCAGCACTGTTTGTTAAAGATGCCATCATTTTTCCATTGTATGGTTTTGGCTACTTTGTCAAAAATGAAGTATTCGTAGGTGTGTGGGTTTATTTCTGGGTCTTCTATTCATTTCCACTGATACACGATTCTGTTTCTATGTAAGAACCATGTAGTTTTTATTACTGTTGCTCTATACTGCAGTTTGAGATCAGAGATAGAGACCTCCAGATGATCTGTTGTTGTACAGGATCCTTTTGTCAATTCTGTTTTTTTTTGTTTGTTTGTTTGTTTGTTTTTGTTTTTTCCATATGAAGTTGAGAAAGAAGTTAAAGAACAAGAAATCAAGTATTCCAATTAAAAAAAGGGATACAGAGCTAAACAGAGAATTCTCTGAGGAAGACTATAGAATGGCAGAGAAACACTTAAAGAAATATTTAATGTCCATAATCATCAGGGAAATGCAAATCAAAAAGACCCAGAGATTTCACCTTACACCCATCAGAATGGCTAAGATTAAAAACTCAAGTGACAACACATGCTGGAGAGGATGTGGAGAAAGAGGAGCCCTCCTCCATTGCTGGTGGGAATGTAAACTTGTACAACCAGTATGGAAATCAATCTGGTGCTTTCTCAGACAATTAGGAATAGTATTTCCTCAAGATCTAGCTATACCACTCCTAGGCATATACCCAAAATATGTTCAGGTACACAAAAAGGATATTTTCTCAACCGTGTTCTTAGCACCTTTATTTGTAATAGCCAGAACATGGAAACAACCCAGGTGTCCCTCAGTGGAGGAATGGATACTGAAATTGTGGTACACATACACAATAGAATACTACTCCACATTTAAAAACATGGAAATAATGAAATTTGAGGGCAAATGGTGGGATCTAGAAAAAAAAGCACTCTGAGTGAGGTATCCTAGAAGCAGAAAGATACACATGATATATACTCATTTATAAGTGGATATTAGACATATAATATAGGATAAATATACTAAAATCTTTATACCTAAAGAGCTAAGGAAGAAGGAGGACCCTGGGTAAGATGATCAATCCTCACTCATAAAGACAAATGGGATGGTCACTAGAAGAAGGAGAAAACAGGAAACAGGACAGGAGCCTACTACAGAGGGCCTTTGAAAGACTCTACTTAGCAGTATATCAAAGCAGATGCTGAGACTCATATCCAAACTTGGAGCAGAGTGCAGGGAATCTTATGAAAGAAGGGGGAGATAGTAAGACCTGGAAGGGACAGGAACTCCACAAAGAGAGCAACAGAACCAAAAAATCTGAGCACAGGGGACTTTTCTGAGACTGATACTCCAACCAAGGTCCATTCATAGATATAACCTAAGACCCCTGCTCAGATGTAGCCCAGGGCCTCTCAGTATCCAAGTAGGTTCCATATTAAGGGGAACAGGGACTGTCTCTGACATGAACTCAGTGATTGGCTCTTTGAGAGGGGAGCAGCCTTACCAGGCCACAGAGGAAGACAATGCAGCCAGTCCTGATGAAACAGCCAGTTCATGAAACTGATGAAACCTGATGGTCAGAAGGAAGGAGAGGAAGATGTCCCTTATCAGTGAACTTGGAGAGTGGTAAGGGAGAAGATGAGGGAGGGAGGGTGTGATTAGGAATGAGGAAGGGGGGCTACAGCTGGGATAAAAAGTGAATAAACTGTAATTAATATAAAAAATAAAAATTTAATGTAAAAAAGAATTGAGATAGTACCAAATTAACAGCAAAACAAGACAGAAACACATGTTGTTTCTTAGTTTACTTTCAAGTAAAGTTAAGACTGGTATTCACGTTACATATCTTATATTGATTGTTAATGGGTATGTCACACATAAAACACACACACAGGAGAGACAGAGCGACAGAGAGAGATACACACAGAGAGTAATGAAGCAAATCAATATTTCTCTTACCTCCATCTTGTAAAGCAGATACATAACACTTTGACCTACTTGAAGAGCAATCTTCAACTTAAAAGATCAACAGAACCAAAACAATATAAAAGGAACAGGAAGGCCATATCTTTTAGGAAGAGTGGCATCAATTGAAGAAGATAAAGTACTTTATACATTAACAGGACATTACTGCAGCGAATTATCTACCTGCAAGCTTTTATTTTATTGTTTCACTTTAAAAAATCTCTTACCAGTTATTCTTAACACATTTGTAGAAGGGTATCTGTAGAATTGTTTTATAAGACTTTGTTGCAGGGATTTTTTAAAAGAATAGATCATTTGAATAAATAACTGGAGTCTTAGAACAGAGTTCTAAGAGTTCTAAGACTAAACAAATTTAAGTGGCAGAACTACGTAGTCAAACAGAAAATAATGTATTTCAAGTATGAAATTCAATATAATAAGAGAGCATGATAACTTTTTTTATTTGAGAAACAAAGTTTCAGGTCTTAATACATTCATTTCAGGAGGTTTCTTTATAATACGTGATGAACAGTCATATGTTCCAAACTATGATCTTAACAGTTATTTACAAGGTGTAAAGTTTTAATGTGAATTTTATGACCATAGTATTCATATATTTCAGAATATTAAAGTGCAAGAAGCAGACAACTTTCACTTCTTTTTTTAATCATGGATGCAGGCAGCTGTTTCTTCCTTCTTAGGGCTGTCTAATAACAACAGTCTTAAATAGATAACCAAAGGAATATCCACAAAGCCAAAATATCAGCTTTAATTATGTTACAGTTTCTTTCAAAGGTGATGCTACTGAAAACAATTCTACAACATGAGTGTCATTCCACCTGAAGGTGAACATAATATAACTATATAAACATATACTTTACCTCTTGTTCCCATTATCAGATCAATTTGATTGAATAAGAAAAAAAGGTAAAGTCAGAATTTTATTTATATATTGGACTGGAAATTATTTATAAGTATGTATATTTATGTATAAATATATATACTTATCTGTAAATGTTTTGTGTCTCTCTGTGCACTTCCCTGCCTCCTTCCATCTTTCTCTTTGTAATTCTCTCTCTCCCTATCTCTCTCTCTCTCTCTCTCTCTCTCTCTCTCTCTCTCTCTCTCTCATTATGTCACATGATGGCAAATTCCATAACTACTACATATTTTTCTCTGTGAGAAACACTCTCTATCTCCTTACCCAGCAGATATGTATTAGATTTATTTCCTGTCCCCTCTGGGATAGAATCTCTACCAGAAGACCAAATGAGACAATAAATCAGGGCCAAGGAGGGCTCGCAGAGACTGATACACCAACCAAGGATCAGTCATGGAATGGACCTAGAACCCCTGCACTGATGTAAATCATAAGCAGCTCATTCTCCATGTCCAATTAAGGGGAACAGGGGCTGTCTCTGACATGGACTCTGTTGCCTGCTCCTCGATCACTTTTGCCTTGCAGGGTGGTCTTGCCAGGCCACAGAGGAATCCAGTACATCCAGTCCTGATGAGACTTGTTAGGGTGGAGTCACTTCGTAGGGTAAGAGGTCTTCCCCTTTCTGAGGACTAGGAGAAGAAGATGAGGGGGAAGAGGAAGGGAATGTGGAATGGGATAATATAAGAGATGAGGATACAATAAGGATATAACATGAAAAAACTTTTAAAATAATTTTTAAAAGAACCAAAAATGCTTGAAAAATATAAAAAGACACATTTATTTTATGATGTCATTATATAAGCCTGATTTTCATCAACTATATTAATTTCTTTTACATTTTCTAACTTAAAAAAGATCTGTGTGCAAAGAACATACTTTCCACTCTGAGCCTTTTCTTTAATCACCAGTTTGTGAAGATAATTTATAGCTACTTCTTTTCATAGACTCTAAAATCAACAATCAATAATTAGGACCTCATGAAAAGCATCTGTAAAGCAAATAACACTGATGTCAGAACAAAACAACAGCCTACAGACTGGGAAAGGATCTTCACCAACCCTATATCTGACAGAGGGCTGATATACAAAATACATAAATAAATAAAGAAGTTAAAAAACAACAAATCAAGCAATCCAATTAAAAAATGGGGTACAGAGCTAAACAGAGAATTTTCAATAGAGGAATATCAAATGGCAGAGAAACAAAGAAATGCTCAATGTCCTTAGCCATCAGGGAGATGCAAATCAAAATGACCCTGGCATTTCACCTTACACCCATTACAATGGGTAAGATAAAAAATTCAGGTGACAACACGTATTGGAGAGGCTATGGATGAAGGGGAACCCTCCTACATTGCTCATGGGAATGTAAACTTGAAAATACTTTGGAAATTAATCTGGCTCTTTCTCAGAAAATTATTAATAGCGTTACAACAAGATCCAGCTATACCACTCCTGGGCATATATCTGAAAGATGCTCAAGTACACAATAAGGACATTTGCTTAGTTATGTTCACAGCAGCCTTATTTGTAATAGTCAGAAACTGGAAACAGCCTAGATGTCCCTTAGCAGAAGAATGGATACAGAAATTGTTGTACATTTACACAATTGAATACTAGTCAGCAATTAAAAATAAAGAAATCATGAAAAATGAAGTCAAGTGATGGGAACTAGAAAAGATAATTCCGAGTGAGATAATCCAGAAGCAGAAAGACACACATGGTATATACTCTCTTATAAGTGGATATTAGACTTATAATATAGGAAACACATCTAAAATCTATAGTCCTAAAGAAGCTAAACAACAAGGAGGACTTTAGGGAATATGTTTAATCCTCATTCAGAAGGGTAAACGGGAGGGTCATGGGAAGTAGGGGAAGACAGGGAATTGGATAGAAACCTTCTTTAGGGGCCTCTGAAAGCAGTGTGGAAGCAGATGCTGAAACTCATAGCCAAACTTTGACCAGAGTATAAGGAATCTTATGGAAGAAGACAGAAATACAAAGACCTGGAGAAGACAGGACCTCCACAGAGAGACCAACAGGGCCAAAAATTCTGAGCTCAGGGGACCTTGCATAGACCAATGAATTAACCAAGGACCAAACATGGAGAAAACCCTGACCCCTTGCCCAGGTGTAGTTCATGGGCAGTTCAGTCTCCATGGAGGGTCCTTCATTAGGGAACCAGGGGAAGTCATTGGCATAAACTTGATTGTATTCTCTTTGATCACCTGACCATGGTGACGTGGTCTTGAGAAGCCAGAGAAAGAGGACCCAGACAGTCTTGAGGAAACCTGAGAGGCGGGGATCAGATAGTAGTGGAGGAGGACCTCCTTATCAGTAGACTAGAAGAAGGACATACAGGGGGAAGAGTGGATCTGGGAGGCAGTGAGGGAAGGGGCTACAGTTGAGATACAAAGTGAGTAAGTTGTAATAAATAGTTATAATATAGAAAAATAAACTCTCAAGTAAAACCTCAGTCGTCATGTTTTTCCTTTGGTTTTCTCAATGAATTGTGTTTAAGTTAAACTTCTGAGAGTTTATATTTGTTCTTTGTTGGTGAACACCAAGATTTAGCTCACTTTCACCTTTTATTTTGTCCATCACCTCAGCCATGGAATGGTACTACCCATATGTAGGAAATGAGTCTTTCCAAATAGCCAAGGTAAGAAATTCCTTAGTAATCGAGCCCTAAGACTTATATTCTAAACCATTCAATCAATATTACTATCATGTTGTACATGTCCTTCATTTATAATACTGAATTTCTGTTTAGAAATTTTCAGCATTATTTTTATATTAAAGGGTGCAGAACTATTCGCTACTCACTTGTCTAAACAATGATTGTAATATGTGATAGTCAATCTGCAGACATGGTCATATTGTAAAGGGAGAACAAGACCTCATCATTTTCCCCTTTGAAGGTGGGGTCTTCTGATCATAGATCACATGGAACCTGTCCAAAATGCCAAAAATAAACAAAATAAAAACAATAGCAACAACAACAACAACAAAAGGTCTGTGCCTATCAATTCAGAAAAAATCTTGGAAGTCAGATAATCAATTTATCATTTTATCTCCACTACTTCCTTTATTTTCTGTTGTTATCTACTTTAATCTCATTTTAAAAAATATGTGGAGGAGGAAGTGTTATAGGAAGGCACATGTAAGGTAATTAGAGTAACAGAAGTTTTAATACTTCCCCTGTCACTTAAAGTCTAGGTTTAAGAACAAAAGCAAACTCTTGTACTTTTCTCTAAACACAATTCATGAAATAAAAATCTGAAAAAGTGTTTGACATTCTGTATTATCATACTGTGTTTCAATAAAGCACACCAACATGTAACATAAATATATTTTCCATCTTTAATAATTAATAAATAGAAAACCATATTTTAGAAAATATTATATCTAAAGATGTAGGCCTCTGTGTCATGAAATATACTCACTGGGAGAGGTACAGAGTCTGATAGAAAGACAGGGCAGCAAACCCAAAAGTCTTAAAAATGCCCATTGTGTTTCAGAGCTAAAAAAGAAAAATTACCTTTTATAAACTTTTAATTTCTTCTTTTCTGTTTACTTTCCTCAGTCCTTTTTTGTCCTTCCATTTCTCCCTTCATCTTTAGTCTCAATTTCATCTGCTTCAACTTCTCATGAACTACTCTACCTTCAACTAGACTGCAATCTACTTACAGCCAAAGCCTCCATCTTAGTTCTATTTATTCTCCCATATGCTTAGCAAAGATGAGTAGTTGAACTAAGACAACAATCCATGCTTTCTCTTTCAAGATGGCAATGCATTTGTTTTGGAGTCCCTCAAGATAAATCTATTTTATTAGTAAAAATATAAGCATAGAGTCTTTATAAAATTGAAAAGTATAAAAACACAAAAAAGTGTAGATGAAAGTAAAAGACAGTAGCTTAGATAAGAGACGGAACTGAAGGTTTGGACACCAGTTGACTATTCTCATTTGTTATCTTGAAGAAAGCCATCAGAATTCTATAATTGTAAGGCTCATAGTTTGTGATTGATTCTCTTTGAGCATTACTTACCTAAAGAGGAGGTTTTAATACCTGTAAGATCTTAGAGAAGAGTGAAATATCAGCCAGAAGAAAAACAACATGTAAGGGAAAGTGATTACCAAATTATAAGAAATGCTAATTAAGAAAATCTTTTTAATAGGATATTGATTCCTTGGCCTAAATTCTAAAATATTCATGCCATATTATCTCTCTGTGTACATATCAAAACACCATATAAATTAATATATTTGAATGATATTGAAATACATCAGCAGTAGGATACAGTGGATATTCAAAGCATTTTGTTTCCACTATATCATGCTATATATTAAGTTTGAAACATACTAAGAACATGTTATAATATCACACCTCTAATAAGCCATATTATATTAGAACTTCATGCCATGCAGTTCCTTAGAGTAGATAGCACAGATAGTATCTGTGCTATTTCTGTGCTATTGTAGTAATTTGGTAAACATCTTCAAATAGGAAAACATGTTGATCTTTTTTTTAATCCATTAATGCTTATTTTATATAAAATGCTAGGATTACAAGAACACATTTTTCAAAATACATTAAATTTTCAGCTTAATTAAAACAAACTTAACTTGAATATTGTCTATTATATACTTTTTATATTAATTACAGTTTATTTAGTTTGTATCCCAGCTGTAGCCTGCTCCCTCATTCCCATCCAATCCCGCCTTCCTTCCCTCCTCTTCTCCTTGCCCCTCTCTAAGTCCACTGATAAGGGAGGTTCTCCTCCCCTTCCATCTGACCCTAGCTTGTCAGGTCTCACCAGGACTGGTTGCAATGTCCTCCTCTGTGGCCTAGCTAGGCTCCTCCCACAGGGGGTGGGGAGGTCAAAGAGCTAGCCATTGAGTTCATGTCAGAGACAGTCCCCGTTCCCCTTACTAGGGAACCCACTTCGATACTGAGCTGCCATGGGCTACTTCCGGGCAGGGATTCTAGGTTATATCCATACATGGGCCTTGGTTGGAGAATCAATCTCAGACAAATTCCCTATCCCCGATATATTTGGTTCTTGTGGAGCTCCTGTCCTCTCCAGTTCTTACTAACTCCCCCTTGTTTCATAAGATTCCCTGCACTCTGTCCAAAGTTTGGTTATGAGTCTCAGCATCTGCTTTGTTACATTGCTAGGTAGAGTCTTTCAGAGACCCTCTATGGTAGGCTCCTGTCCTGTTTCTAAACATGCTGATCTTTATAAATTCTTTTTATCTTGACTCATGTATTTTACTTTTAGAAAAAATACAGCTTCAGCTATATTAATTTTATTGGTATTATTAATATTTAAAAATCATTGATTTTCAATGAAAGTCATTTTAAACATTGAATCATTTTTAGGTATGATTTTGGTTTTACTTTTACAAAATACTTGTACATGTACTAACATATGTAAGTTATCTAGCAAAATATGTTTTCATTATTATGTATTCTTACATGTATAAATTAGTGTACTTGTAGACATATAGTGACATGTTATTTACTATTTATATCACTGTATAATGAGATCAAATAGTGATACATTTACACTCACATTTCAAAACTAATTAAGAAACATTACAAAACCCTGTTCTTTGTAAAATGTACCTCAGTAGGAGCAGAGCTAATATAAACGTAATATGTTACTCTACCATATCTTGGATACTTTGTCTTTTGAAGGCTGAGTACACCTGTGTATTGAGACCACATGGCTTGCTGATCTGACTCCCAGCATAACCAATCTCTGATAAACTGGATAATGACCAAGTAGAAGTTTGAGATGTTTCTAGTTATCTCCATGCAGTCGGAAAGAAATTAAAATGCTTTCTATGAGCTTATTTTTGCTTTTCCAAAAACAAACACATATTATTTTGTGTTGTCTTTTTTTTCCCATTCAAACCTACCCTCTACCCTCTACTTCTACCCTCTACCCTGGTAAATTGTAACTCTGCAGATGCTTGGTTTTATGCATCTGAACTTTTTCATTTTTAAACATAAAAAATTAAACAGTCTCGATTAATTGACAGTAATACTTAGCACACTCTTTTGACGTATCAAATGTTTCTCAATTTTTGTCTATTCTTCACTGTTGAAACAAAATACACATTTTTCTTCTTTAAAACCCTTAAAATAAGTATTTAGATATACTAAGTACACCACACTTTTTTCTCATAATAAATGCAATAAATATTTCCAGTTAATTGGTGCCTACTCAATGTGAAAACATTTCTAAGTATCTAAAAACAATTTTATGGTAGCTTTTCCATGTTGGAATAAGATCCTTAGATCATATTTGATAAAAAAAAATTAAAAACTTGTATTAAGCCTAACTATGATTGTGGATAGGTTGACTTTGTTTGACTATATACTTTGGTCTATAGAATTACCTGATTCTGAGCCATATTGCCTTTAACTAAGTGTATAGATTGAGTTTATGAAATTCAGGTTGATGTTTTCAAAGCCAAAATATATTATAGTTAGTATACTATAGTTAGTATAGTTAGTATACCCCCAGAAGTACTATTTGATTCAGATATAGAGATGTTAAACTTTGTAACACATGAACAATACATTCTAATACTGAAATATTATAAATTGTATATATTGTCTTTTTCCTTCATAATTCATGACCCAATCTATTAATTTTTGTTGGTTAGTTTTTTGTTAATGCAGGTTAAACTTAGAATTTCAGGCATCTGCTTTGCCACAGAGCTGGATTTTTTTTTTCATAAAAGAATGATCTTCTTACATTGGTAGAGCTACAAGTGTCTACAATCTCAGCACAGACATAAGGCAAGAAGATTACACTTACTATGCTTACATAGTTACAGACTATCAATGGAGAGAGGGGGGTCTGGTATGGACTTTTGAAACCACAAAGTCCACACACAATGACTTATTTCTTCCATCAAGTCCATAACTCTTAATTCTTCTAATTCTATCAAAGAGTTCCACTACTAGAGGACCTCTGAGGTAGGTTCCTGTCCTGTTCCCTGTCTTCTCCTGCTTCCAATGTCTATAGAGTTTGCCATTCTGAATGAGGATCGAGCATCTTCCCCAGGGTCTTCCTTATGGTTTAGCTTCTTTGGTACTATAGTTTTTAGTGGTTTTATCTTATATTATATGTATAATAATCACTTACGAGTGAGTATATACACATGTGTATATATATGAGTGAGTATATACACACGTGTCTTTTTGCTTCTGGATTACCTCACTCAGGATGATCTTTTCTTGTTCCCACCATTTGCCTGCAAATGTCATCATTTCCTTGTTTTTAGTTGCTGAGTGGTATTCCATTGTGTAAATGTACCACAATTTTTATATCCAATCCTCCTTTGATGGAAATCTAGATCTCTGGCATGAACTCAGTATCAGGCTCTCTGAACACCTTCCCTGGGGGGCACAGTCTTGACAGACTGCAGAAGAAGACAATGCATTTAGTCCTTATGAGACCTAATAGGCTATAATCAGAAAGAAGGGGAAGAGATCCTCCCCTATTAGTGGACTAAGGGAGGGACATAGTGGGAGAAGAGGGAGGGAGGGTGAGATTGGGAAGAGACAAAGGAGGGGGCCACAACTGGGATACAAAGTGAATAAATGTAATAAATAATAATAATTGATAAATAAATCATAAAAGAGTTCCACTATCTAATGAAGAAGCATTTATATAAACATTCATATACATGAGCCTATGGGGGCATCCTTACTCAAGCACAAAGTACTTCTGACAGAGAGGGAAATCTGAATAACACCCAGTTTGTGTGAAAGGCATGTACTAATTGCAATGTACGCTGGACTTTAGAAGAGAAATAATGGCATTGTAGAGAGGCAGTACAATAGGGTTTTCTGTTCTTTCAGGTCCCTGGGCTAATGTGGCAGTCTTACCTTAGACTGCACTTCATCAGAGGATTAGTGATTCACTCTTCTGTAGTAAGTCATTCCAGTCATTCTCTGTGTTCAGTTTCAGTATGGAGTGGAGCAAATTAGCTGAAGAGTGCCTCTACTCATTTATTCTGCAATAGTCACTGCCTGATAAATTAAACTAAACCTCTACAGAAATTCTCCAGTCACTTCTCTAATTACTTACTATATGGAAGCACAAAAAAAAAAAAAACAAAAAAAAAACGTGTCTTTAATTGCCATGCTATAAGATACAAAGTCTGGGGTGCATTGTTATCTATGTAAAAATGAAAGACACTGCATTCATGAAATCTACGATTACATTTACTGAGGAATGGTTTTGAAGGTCATAAGCAAAACCTGCAAATTAAAAGTTGCTGATAAGACCTCTTTCACATTTTCCTCTCCATGTAGTGGCATAAATAGAATAGAGAGGAAACTCATGTTCCCATGGTTAAAATTTGAAGTTTGTTAGATTTGACTACACTGAAATTTTTAGCAATAAAATCTTTAAATTGGGCTATTATTATTAGCATTTTTTCTTTATCTACATGATTAAATCTCAGAAAAAAATATGTTAAGACTCTAAATGAAGAATGTTGGATTAATAATTCTGATTTAGAGTAAAGAGACTTTTAGACGAGATAATTTTTCATATATGCTCAATTAACCTCATAGTGCTTTAGGACAAAAGGCAGCATGAAGAGTGCCATATAAATTAAACAAATGCCATTTTTTCTGTCAAGAGGGTGACTTATGTCAACCACTTCAAGCCAAGACCACACTCTCAAACAGGGTGAGCAAACAGTGGCTTGCTAGGGTTTAATTCTTCTGCCATTCCAAAGTGGAGCATGGCATAATGGATGAGGTTATTGTTTAATAAGCTCTTTAAGATTCGTAAGAAGCACTGGAACAACTTACCTGTGCAGTCACAATTGTAAAATGTGACCTCTACTGCAGGAGAAAAGCACAGTCATCGGGGAGTGGTGTTGGTGACTCTAATTACACATTGTAGACCTCATTTTATATTCAAGGCATTTATTTTGAGGGATTTGAAACTAGGTTGTATGATACTGGCTGTTTGACTCTACAACTACAGTTGTCAATGATAGTTATGAGGCAGAACACTCATACACGTAAAAGATAATAAATAAAAAGACATTGTGTGTTTGATGTGAAGACTTGCTACATTCAAGTTAGTTTTGCTTGGCATGTTTCATAGATGATATTGCTCATTTATATCTGCTCCATCAACATGGGTGAGATGGCTCAGCAGGTAAAGGTGTTTGCTGCCACTTAAAGTAAAGTAAAACACATTATTAAAAATATATACAACATGTAAAATAAAATAATAAAATGTTTGTAATTTACTTTTAAAATGTTCTTTCTTACTACTTATATTCCATAGAAGACATGCATCATATAATGTCTTTTGATTAACTATAGTAACTTTACAAAATAATAGATTAAATTACAGCATCTTCATAATTCTATATAATATACCTAATTGTTCTCAGCCTGATTTTCTAGTCAATGATTACCTACTTAGGCTTCTATTTTTTTAATCATCTAAGGAAAAAAATGAACTAAAGAAAATAAGAAGAAATATTTGCTCTATCTGTGTAAAAATATACAATCATACTCTGAACTTTAAAATACCAAAGTGCATTTTGACATGTGGCCATTATTTAATAAAATTTACATGTAACAATGAATATTAAGCCATTAAGTGATCTCTTCAGCCTGTGTAAGACTCAGAGTAAGAGCTTGATATGTGTAATGAACCCCATCTGAAGATCTAGTAAAAACAGTAAGTCAGAGGCTTGCATAGAAGACAGACCTAACAAATTTCCTGAGCTTGACTTAAGTCAGTAAAGCTAGCAACAGAAATTGTTGATCTCTGAAGTTATCACCAAAGAAATCTCATCAAATTAAGTCTAATTGAACAGTCAATTTCCTAAATCCTCAAATATATATTTCTAAATGCGTGTACAATGTTAACAATGTAGCACATACCTGTGAGTTGTGTAAATAGTGACTACTTGGAGGTATGGATTGTTTTGCTGCTGTGGAAACTGACTTCTGCTTCAGAAGTTTCTGCTTAGGATGCAATTCCTATCAACATCAAAAGCATTATCCATGGTTTATTTTTGCCATTAGAAAAATACAGTAAATTGTGGTATATTTACACAATGGAATACTACTCAGCAATTAAAAACAAGGAAATCATGAAATTTGTAGGCAAATTGTGGGACCTAGAAAAGATCATACTGAGTGAGGTTTCCTAGAAGCAGAAAAACACACATAGTATATACTCACTTATAAGTGGGTACTAGACTTCTAAGATAGGATAAATGTACTAAAATCTGTACACCTAAGGAAGCTAAACAAGAAGGAGGACCCAGGGTAAGATGATCAATCCTCACTTAGAAAGACAAATGGGATAGACATTGGAAGTAGGAGAAAACAAGAAACAGGACAGGAGCTTACCATAGAGGGCCTCTGAAAGACTCGAACTAGCAGTGTTTCAAAGCATATTCTGAAATTCATAATTTGGGCAGAGTTCAGGAATCTTATGATAGAAGGGGGAGTTAGTAAGACCTGGAGAGGACAGGAGCTCCACAAGAACCAAATATATCTGGGCACAGGGGTCTTGTCTGAGACTGATTCTCCAACTAAGGCTCATGCATGTATAGGACCTAGAACCTCTGCTTGGACATAGACGATGGCAGCTCAGTATCCAAGTGGGTTCCCTAATAAGAGGAACAGGGGCTGTCTACAACACTAACTCAGTGGCTGGCTCTTTGACCACCACACCATGAGAGGGGGACACGGTAGCCTTAAGAGTACACAGAGGAAAACAATACAGCCAGCCTTAATGAGACCTGATAGGCTAGGTAGGGTCAGATAGAAAGGGAGGAGGACCTCCCCTACCAGTGGACAAGGGAGGGTGCACGTTAGGAGAACTGGGAAGGACTGGGAGGGGATAAGGGAGAGGGGCTACAGCTGTGATACAAAGTGAATAAATTGTAATAAATAAAAATTTTGGAAAGGGACAAAGAAAGGGTAATATTAGGTAACGAGGTGATGAAATACAGGCAAAAGGATATGAGTCACAAAAAAGAAGAATAAAAAGCTAATGTTATAATGGGATATTTTTTTAATTCTTTATTAATTACACTTTATTCACTTTGTATCTCCCCCTGTGGTTCCCTCCCTCCTCCCCTCCCAATCCTTCCTTCCTCCACCCTCTGCATGCATGCCCCTCTGCAAGTCCACTGATAGGGGAGGATTTCTTTTCCTTCCTTCTGATCCTAGTCAATTAGGTCTCAACAGGAGTGACTGCATTGTCTTCTTCTGTGTCCTGGTAATGCTGCTCCCCACTCAGGGAAGGTAAAAAAGAGCAGGCCAATCAGTTCATGTCAGAGGCAGTCCCTGTTCCTGCCAGGAGCCAAAGCTATGTATTGAAGCCAAAGTCAATTAGTGAGACAAAGCTATCTAGTGGAGACAAAGGTAGTTACTGAAGCCAAAGCCAAGCAGTGAGCAAAGGTCATTTAGTGGCAACCTAAAGCTATTTAGTGAAAGAGTTACCTAGGACCTTAAATCATGGGTGATAGATTTGTGAGGACATCTGTCTGTTAGTTTTAGAGCATCTGTGAGATACCTTAAGAAAACATTCTTAAGAAAACATTCTTAAGAAAACATTCTTAAGGTATCCTTCAGGTGCAATATTTAACCCATGAAAGCACTCTTCCTGTCTCCTGCAGCAGTAAATTAACCTTCCCCCTTTCCTGACTTCTCCCTATATAAGTTGGGTAAAATTTTCTAATGAACAAGGCTTGGATCAGACGAACAGACTTGGCCTTCACTCCTGCGTCTCTTGTTCCTCCCCTCCCCCATTCATTCCAATCACCTCATTAGGAACCCCGTTGAAGTCCCGCTGTTCAGGACATGTTCCTATTAAAATGGAACCCACTTGGATACTGAACTGCCATGGGCTACATCTGTGCAGGTATCTTAGGGTATCTCCATGCATGGTCCATGGTTGGAGTATCAGTCTCAGGAAAAATCCCTGTGCTCAGATTTTTTGGCTCTGTTGCTCTCCTTGTGCAGTTCCTGTCCAGATCTTACTGTTTCCCACTTCTTTCCTAAGATTCCCTGCACTCTGCCTAAAGGTTGCCCACAAGTCTCAGCAAGTTCATTGATAGTCTGCAGGGCAGAGCCTTTCAGAGGTCCTCTGTGTCAGGCTCCTGACTTGTTCCCTCTTTTCTCCTGCTTATGATGTCCATCCTCTTTACCTTTCTGGATATGGATTCAGCATTTTAGCAAGAGTCCTCCCACTGGATTAGTTTCTTTAGGTGTACAGATTTTAGTGGGTTCTATATCCTATATTATATGTCTATATGAGTGAGAATATACCGTGTGCATCTTTCTGCTTCTGGGATAGCTCACTTTCTTCAGTGTCTATGGTTATATCACCCTTTTCATTTTTGATTTTGTTGATTTGGATACTGTCTCTCTGCCTTTTAGTTAGTTTGGCTAAGGGTTTGTCTGTCTTGTTAATTTTCTCAAAGAACCAGCTCTTGGTTTCATTGATTCTTTGAATTGTTTTATTTGTTTCTAATTCATTGATTTTAGCCCTGAGTTTGATTATTTCCATCCATCTACTCTTCTTTGGTGTGTCTGCTTCTTTTTTTCTAGGGCTTTTAAGTGAGCCATAAAGTTGCTTGCATGAGATGTTTCAGATTTCTTCTTGAAGACACTTAGTGCTATGAACTTTCCTCTTAACACTACTTTCATTGTGTACCACAGGTTTGGGTATATTGTGTCTTCATTTTCATTGAATTTTAGGAAGTCTTTAATTTCTTTCTTTATTTCTTCTCTGACCCAGCTGTCATTTAGTAGCAAGTTGTTCATTTCCCATGTGTGTTTGTAGGTCTTTTGCTATTGTAGGTCTTTTGTCATTGAGGTCCACTTTAGTCCATGGTGATCAGACAGGATACAAGGGATTATTTCATTCTTCTTATGTCTGCTGAGTCTTGCTTTGTGACCAACTATATGGTCTATTTTGGAGAAGATTACATGAGTTGCTGAGAAGAAAGTAAATTATTTTTGTTTGGGTGAAAGGTTCTGTAGATGTCTGTGAAGTCCATTTGATTTATGACCTCTGTTAGAGTTATTGTTTCTTTATTTAAATTCTGTTTTGTTGACTGGTCCTTTGTTGAGAGTGGGGTGTTGAAGTCTCCCACTATTAATGTGTGGGGATCTATGTGTGGTTTAAGTTTCATTAATGGTTCTATTACAAATGTGAGTGCCCTTGCATTTGGGGCGTAGATGTCAGGACTGTGATATATTCCTTGTGGATTTTTCCCTTGATGAGTATGAAGTGTCCTTCTCTATCTCTTTTGATTAATTTTGGTTGAAAATCTGTTTTATTAGATATTAGAATGGCTACTCCTGCTTGTTTCTTGGGTCCAGTTGCTTAGAAAACTGTCTTCCAGTCCTTTACTCTCAGGTAATGTTTATCTTTGTGATTTAGGTGTGTGTCTTGTATACAACAGATTGTTGGGTCTTGTTTACGCATCCATTTTGTTAGTCTGATTCTTTTTATTGGAGAATTGAGTCCATTGATGTTGAGGGAGATTAATGACCAGTGGCTGTTATATCCTTTGATTTTGATGTTGGCCATGGTAGTTGTTTCTGTGGTTGGCTACTCTTTCTTTTGCTGTAGTGAGGTTATTTATTTCTTGTGTTTTCTTGAAAGTAGTTCGTTTTCTTGGATTGCATTTTTCCTTCTAGTATCTTCTGTAATGCTGGATTTGTGTGTAGGTATTGTTGAAATTGTTTCTGTAGTTGAATATATTGTTTTCTCCTTCTATGAGGACTGAGAGTTTTGCTGAGTACAGTAGCCTAGGCTGACATCTGTGTTCTCTTAGGGTCTGCATGATATCCGTCCAGGCTCTTCTGAATTTTGTAATTTCTGTTGAGAAGTCAGGAGTGATTCTGTTGGGTTTGCCATTATATGTTATTTGGCTTTTTTCCCTTGCAGCTTTTAGTATTTTTTCTTTCTTCTGTACACTTGCTGTTTTGGTTATTATGTGGCAGGAGGATTTTCTTTTCTGGTCTAATTTGTTAGGTGTTCTGTAGGCCTCTTGTATTCTTATAGGCTTCCCCTTTAAGTTGGGGAAATTTTCTTCAATGATTTTTTTGAAAATATTTTGTGGGCCTTGTAGGAGGGAATCTTCTTTTTCCTCTGTTTCTATTATTCTTAGGTTTTGTCTTTTTATGTTGTGTTGGATTTTTTGAATGGTTTGTGTCACAAAGTTCTTAGATTTATTTTCTTTGATGGATAAATCAATCTCTTCTATTGTGTCTTCCACACTGGAGATTATCTCTTCCTTCTCTTGTAGTCTGTTGGTTATGCTTACCTCTGTAGTTCCTGTTTTCTTTCCTAGGTTCTCCACCATGATTTCCTCCATTTGTGTTTTTTTTTTTTTTTTTTTTTTTGGATTTGAACATTTTTTTTTCTTTTTAGTTACAATTTGTTAACTCTATGTCCCAGCTGTATCCCGCTCCCT
Organism: Psammomys obesus; assembly: GCF_907164565.1. Lineage (NCBI taxonomy): Eukaryota > Metazoa > Chordata > Mammalia > Rodentia > Muridae > Psammomys > Psammomys obesus. The sequence continues at coordinate 29,440,200 of NW_026596069.1, forward strand.
CATTCCCTCCCCCTCCCCAACTCCCTCCCTGGTCTCCTCCCTGCCCCTTTCCAAGTCCACTGATAGGGGAGGACCTCCTCCCCTTTCATTTGACCCTGTTTTATCAGGTATCTTCAAGGCTGGCTGCAAAGTCCTCCTCTGTGGCCTAACTGGACTGCTCCTCCCCTGGGGGGGTAGGGGAGGTCTAAGAGCCTGCCCTTGATATCCTGTTAGAAATAGTCCTTGTTCCCCTTGCTTTGGAAAACTACTTGGTTACTGAGCTACCACGGGCCACATCCAAGCAGAAGTTCTATGTTATATCCATAGATGGTCCTTGGTTGAGTGTCAGTCTCAGAAAAGGCCCTGTGCCCAGATATATTTGGTACTTGTAGAGCTCCTATCCTTTCCATATCATACTAACTCTCCTTCTTTCATATGATTCCCTGCACTCTGCCATGGTTTGTTTATGAGTCTTAGTGTCTGCTTTGAAACACTGCTAGGTAGAGTCTTTCAGATGCCTTTTGCTGTAGACTCCTGTCATACATGCAATGCACATCCCATTTGTCTTTCTAAATGAGGATTGATCATCTTCACCCATGTCCACTTACTTGATTATCTTCTTTAGGTGTGTAGATTATATTTTCCAATTTTATCTTCAGATCTTGAACCGTTTTGTTGATTTCCTTCACCTGTCTGTATTTTCCTGTTTTTCCTTCAATACCTTTGCCCATTTCTTTGAACATTCCACTGTTTCTTTTATTTCTTTCAGTGATTTAATCATTTCCTCTCGGAAAGCCAAAAAGTGTTTGGCTGCATCTTTCTGTATTTTTTTACGGATGGCCATAATCTGTTTTATTATATCTTCCCTTAATTCTTTACGCATTTTATTTGCTTCCTCCATTTACCTTCTTATAAGCATAGATGTAAGGTCATCTTCTTGAATTTCACTTATGTTAGAGTGTCCAGGGCTACTTGCCCCTGGATAACTGGGTTTGGGGCATGCCATACTGCTTTGCCTTTTGTTGGTTGTGTTTTTTCGCTGGTCTCTACCCATCTTTCTATCTCAGGTATTGTCTGTTAATTTCTGGTGCCTGCTGTGTCATGGGGTAATGTTGGTATAATTTTTTTTTAATGTATACACCTTACCCTTGTTCATTCAAATACTGATTTCTCCCCCACCCCACCACCAACTCTCTGGTTTCAATCCAGATATTGCACTGTGATACTCATTCTGAGCATCCTGTCTCAACTCTTGTGTAAACAGGACAAAATAAACCAACTAGACACAATGTTGATCAGGGAGGAGCCAGAGGACAGGAAAGAGGGGAGGAGCCAGAAGGCAGTAGAGGAGTGGGAAAAGAAGGGGCAAGAGAAGAGCTAGGAGAGCAGAGCTGGAGGGAGATCTTGGAGGACGTGGAGCATGAACAAGACCTAAGATTTCACAAAAAGCAAGTATAATGTGGGAAATCTAAATGATGGGAAACTAAGGGCTTGGAGGTTTAGGAGGTAGTAAATATTGCCCAGCATTGTGATTTAGGTTAACTAAAAACCCAGTCTCTGTGTGGTGATTTGGTTATACAGCTGTTTAAGATTAACAGCAAGCTTTACTGGAAGATAAACCAATAGCAAATATTAATAACCACCTACAACAGGGTGGGGATAATACACTTTGTGGGGTTCTGAAGTTCTCCTCTGTTTTTTTGGGTATGGTCAACTGAATGGTGGTGCTTCTCAGGAATTGTCACAGCTCACTTCAGGCATATGGACCTGTGTGGTAACTGTCGTGTTGAGGAAGGCTCTCCTCTCATCAGGAGAGGTCCTGGTGATGGCTGCCCTGATGCTGGGTTTCTTGCTCTGAATTTAGTGAGCAGCAGCTGTTGCTCTTAAGGTGTAAATGTTGGGTGCAGCCCTCTTGAAGAACCAGGGTTTCCCACAGTTTTGTCAGGGATAACTGGTTTTAGCTAGGGATAACTGGTTGATCTTTGGAGCAGTATCTGAGGGCTGCTGTAATGTCTCTCTGGCTTTTGTAGGTCTGAAGATGCAGCTGTGTGCCCCAGTGCCCTAGTGGTACTAAATAATGGCAGGTGAACACGGTGCTCATGCCTGCAGGAGAAGGTCAGAGACTAGAGTCTGTGTGAATCCAGAAACTCTTCTGGAGCTGGGTGTCCTGAGTGTTGGACCTGATGATCTCCCCCCCACCCCCACTGTGGAGTTTCCTCCTGACAGGGACACCCAGTCTTTGCTTTGGGGACAGCCATTCTGTCTGTGATAGTGAGTAGAACCCACAGGCACAGCCTTGCCCGGCTCTGCCTTTCTGGGTGCTTGGGCATCTGCCAAAACTGGGTAATTTTTCCCTAGACCTTTTTGGGGTGGTGGTATCAGCTGAGTGTTCTGAGATCAGACCTGCTGTTCCCCTCGCTGGGGTTTGCACCCAACAGAGAAACTCAGTATCTGGTACCCTGAGGCCCACAGTTCTATCTGGGGCAGCGAGTCAGGTACACCGGCAATACTCTGTGCTGGACCTGGATCCCAGCTCTTGCTCTGGGCTGGCTCCTGGGCACCCGCGGAACCCCAGGTCTTTTCCAGGGTATGTCTGGGTGACCTAAGGTCAGTCCCAATGGTTTCCTGCACCATGGGGTTATCTCTCTACTGGAAATCCCAGTTTCTGATGCTGTGGTGCCCACAGTTCAGTCTGGGACAATGATCAGAGCATGCTGGGTGTGGCTCTGGGCTAGAGACCAAGTGTCTGGTGGAACTGGGATCTCTTCTGAGGATTAGCTGGGTGAGTTGAAGCTGATTGAATCCCCCACTGTGGGGTATCATCTCATCTGGGAAAGACAATCACTTGTGTTTTAGGGCAACGAGTTCTGACTGCTGGACACTGTGCTGATCCTGCTGTGCTGCTGGTCAGAACTAGAGTCTTCCCAGCACTGCCATCTTGCGAATCCCAAAGAGTTAATTTTTTTTTTATTAATTACAGTTTATTCACTTTGTATCCCCCCATAAGCCCATCCCTCCTCTCCTTGCGGTCCCACCCTCCCTCCCCCTTCTTTGCGCATGCCCCTCCCCAAGTCCACTGATAGGGTTGGTCCTCCTCTCCTTCCTTCTGATCTTAATGTATCAGATCACATCTGGAGTGGCTGCATTGTCATCTTCTGTGGCCTGGTAAGGCTGCTCTCCCCTCATGGGGGAGGTGATCAATGAGCAGGCCAATCAGTTTATGTCAGAGGCAGTCCCTCTTCCCATTACTATGTAACCCACTTGGACACTACACTGCCATGGACTACATCTGTGCAGGGGTTCTGGGTTATCTCCATGCCTGGTACTTGGTTGGAGTATGAGTCTCTGGGAAGACCCCTATGTTCAAATTTTCTGGTTCTATTACTCTCCTTGTGGGGTCCTGTCCTCTCCAGATCTTACTATTTCCCACTTCTTACAGAAGGTTCCCTGCACTTTGCCAACAGTTGGCCATAAGTCTCAGTGTCTGCTTTGATAGTCTGCAGGGCAGAGCCTTTCAGAGGTCCTCTGTGGCAGATTCCTAGGTTGATTCCTGTCTTCTTCTTCTTCTTCTTCTGATGTCTATCCTCTTTGCCTTTCAGGATGGGGATTGAGCGTTTTAGTCAGGGTCCTCTCTCTTAATTAGTTTCTTCAGGTGTACAGGTTTTAGTAGGTTTATCCTATATATGTCTATATGAGTGAGTATATACCGTGTATGTCTTTCTGCTTCAGGGACAGCTCACTCAAAGATGATCCTTCCCAGATCCCACCATTCACCTGCAAATTTCATGATTTCCTTATTTTTCATTGCAGAGTAATACTCCATTGTGTAGATGTACCACAATTTCTTCATCCATTCTTCAGTTGAAGGGAATCTGGGCTGTTTACAGCTTCTGGCTATTACAAATAAAGCTGCTACAAACATGGCTGAGGAGATGTCCTTGTTGTGTACTTGAACGTCTTTTGGATATATGCCTAAGAGTGGTATAGCTGGATCTTGAGGAAGCTCTATTCCTAATTGCCTGAAAAAGCACAAGACTGATTTCCATAGAATAAACATACTAAAATCTGTAAGGAAGCTAATCAAGAAGGAGGACTCTGGCTAAGATTCTCAATCCCCATTCAGAAAGGCAAAAAGATGGACATCAGAAGAGGGAGAAAACAGGGAACAGGACAGGAGCCTACCACAGAGGGCCTCTGAAAGGCTCTACCCTGCAAGGTAGTGAGGCAGATGCTGAGACTCCTAACCAAACTTTGGGCAGAGTGCATGGAATCTTATGAAAGAAGTTGGAGATAGTAAGACCTGGAGAGGACAGGAGCTCCACAAAGACAGCAACAGATCCAAAAATTCTGATCACAGGGGTCTTTCCTGAGACTGATAATCCAGCCAAGTACTACTCATGGAGATAGCCAGGAACACCTGCACAGAGGTACCCCATGGCAGTTCAGTGTCCAAGTGGGTTCCATAGTAATGGGGACAGGGACTGTCTCTGATAGGAACTGATTGGCCTGTTGTTTGATCACCTCTCCTGAGAGGGGAGCACCCTTACCAGGTCAGAGAGGAAGACAATGTAGCTACTCCTGATGAGACCTGATAGACTAAGATCAGAGGGAAGGGGAGTAAAACCGCCCTTATTAGTGGACTGGGGGAGAGGCACAGGTAGGGAAGAGGGAGGGAGGCTGATCCTGTTGTGCTGCTGGTCAGAACTAGAGTTTTCCCTGTCATCTTGCGAGTCCCAAAAAGCTAATTTTTAAAAAAATTTCAAATCAATTTTAAGAACAATTGTTAAAATATTATAAAAATAGATACAATAAATAGTGAAGGATCTCAAAATACAAGATAGCGAATTAATGATAATTCCAAATTATTTATGTAATATTTTCCTAAAGGTTGATATATTATTCTATACCATATGTTTTATTTGAAAATCCCTATGTAGAAAGCCACTAAATATTAAATTCAATAAAAACAGAATAAAAAGTAGAAAAAAGGGGGAATTAACAGTAGAGATTCAAGTAAAAAAGGCAATCTTTAAAGGTTATTTTTACTATTAAATTAATTTGAAAACAAAATTCTAGATACAAGGAGATGTTTTCTTTGTTTTATAGTAAGATGTACAAGATTTCTGAGTTGTGAAAAATTTATAAACTAACAAAAAGATTACTATCAATCATTGTTTTCTAAACCAAAAAAAGATTACTCTCTTTCCATCTTCTGATATCTTCTTCTATTTATTTCTTCAGAGACTGGAAGTTTTTTTCATATAAGGCTTTGACTTGCTTGATTAGAGTTACACCAAGGTACCTTATGTTCTTTGTGGCTATTGTGAAGGGTATTGTCTCACTAATTTCTTTTTTAGCCAGTTTGTCTTCTGTATACAGGAGGGTTTCTGATTTTTTTTTTTTTTTTTAGTTAATTTTGTATCCATCCACTTTGCTGAAGGTGTTTATCAGCTGTAGGAGTTCCCTGGTAGAATTTTTAGGGTCCCATATCATCTGCAAATAGTGATGCTTTGACTTATTCTTTCTGATTTGAACGCAGTTTATCTCCTTTAATTGTCTTATTGCCCTAGCAAGGACTTCAAGAACAATGTAGAGAGATATAGAGAGTGGGCAGCCTTGTCTTGTCCCTGATTTCAGTGGGATTGATTTAAGTTTCTCTCTGTTTAGTTTGATGTTGGCTATACGCTTGTTGTATATTGCCTTTACTATGTTTAGTTAAGTGCCTTGTAACCCTGATCTCTCCAGGACTTTAAACAGAAACCAATGTTGGATATTTTCATATGCTTTTTCAGCATCTTAGGAGATTATCATGGTTTTTTTTCTTTTCTTTCATTTTGTTTATATAGTAGATTATCTTGATGAAGGGGAGCTCTACCATTGTTGGTGGGAATTTAAACTTGTGGAACCACTTTGGAAATCAACCTGGTGCTTTCTCAGCCAATTAGGAATAGCGCTACATCAAAAACCAGCTTTGCAACTCCTAGGCATATATCCAGAATATGCTCAAGTAGACAACAAGGACATTTGTGCAACCAAGTTCATACCATCATTATTCATAATAGCCAGAATCTGGAAACTATCTAGATGCCCCTCAACAGAGGAATGGATACAAAAATTGTGGTATATTTACATCATGGAATACTACTCAGCAATTAAAACAAGTAAATCATGAAATTTTTAGGCAAATGATGGGAACTAGAAAAGATCATCCTGAGTGAGGTTTCCCAGAAGCAGAATGAAACACACTGTATGTACTCACTTATAAGTGGATATTAGACATATAATACAGGATAATCATACTAAAATCTGTACACCTAAAGAAGCTAAGCAAGAAGGAAACCCAAGGTAAGGAGCTCAATTCTCATTCAGAAAGCAAATTGGATAGACATCAGAAGAAGGTGAAAATAAGGAACAAGACAGGAGTCTACCACAGAGGGCCTCTGAAACATTTTATTCAGCAGGGTATTAAAGCAGATGCTCATAACCAAACTTTGGGTAGAGTGCAGAGAATCTTATGAAAGAAAGGAGAGATAGAAATATCTGTAAGGGTCTGAGGCAACACAAGGAGAGCAACAGAACCAAAAAATCTGGGCCTAAGGATATTTTCTGAGACTGATATTACAACCAAGGAACATTCATTGAGATAACCCCTGCACAGATGTGTTACGAAGTGAATAAATTGTAATAATAATAATAATAATAATAATAATAATAATAATAATAATAATA